>NC_060270.1:63858622-63886746 GCF_021613505.1 Equus quagga
TGTCATTGCACACAGCCGTACCTTGGTGCCTGTCATTGCACACAGCCCTACCTAGTGCCTGTCATTGCACACAGCCGTACCTTGGTGCCTGTCATTCACACAGCCCTACCTTGGTGCCTACATGATGCCTGGCATCTAACATGTGCAGTAGGTACTCACCCCAGAAGTAAGCTGTTTCCCAGAACCCAGCACACAGCCTGGCATACAGTAAGCACTTGATAAGCACTGCTGGATGCAAGAGAACGCTTTCCACCCAAAGGCTGCGTGTACTAAGGAGGGTGCACTCAGATCTCCAAGGCAAGGGCACACAGAGGCAGGGAGGATGTCTCAGGCCTGCCTCCCAGGAGAGGTGGCATGTGAGCTGGGCCCTACAGATGGGTGGACAAGCGGAGCAGGTGTTCCAGGCAGAGGGAACAGGAGGGGCAAAGGCCAAAGGGTGCAGCATGTTCAGGGACAGCTCCCACAGGGATCGGGGGTTGGAGCGAAAGGCTGCTGTCTTAGCCTCATTTTACAGTGATGAAAGCCAGTTTATTGGCACTGTTAAATATCCAGGAATTTTGCAGGCTTATTGTTAAACTGTTGGTAACTTGAAATCTGTCATGGTTGAATTCAAAAATTGTCAAACGCTGTGAATTAGGGACGGGACAGACCTCCATCATGCTGCCCTACCCCATGCCTTTATTTTTCTAGGAAAACGAAACATTTGAGAAGAATGGGCATTATTAACCCATTTTCCCAATGAAAAGATTAACTTTGGAAACTAGGCATGGTTGTAGATCAGAAACAGGACACAAAACACGGCTTCTGACTGGTGAACCCAGGGCCTCCCTACCAAGGAGCCCAGCAGGAAAAGCTTCCTGTCTTGTTGGGGCCTTCCTTCCCTAAGCCATGGCTTTAGACAGCCAGGAGCTTCTCCAAATGTTCACATCTGGGGCAGGCTGTGTCTTCCACAGATGGCGGCAACGTTGTCTTCAGTCCCACAGGCTCGTCTTGCCACGTGACCTTGTCACTCCTCCCATCAGATTGCGAAGGGTCTCCACCTCCCTCCCACAAACTCGGGCAGGCCTTTGTGAGTGCTCAAGCAAGAGAGTCCAGTAGCACCCCCCTTAGCTGCTGTTTGGCTTTCCAAGGTTTCAGTTACCCATGGTCAACTACAGTCCAAAAATATTACGTGGAAAATTCCAGAAATAATCAATTCATAAGTTTTAAATTTTATTTGCCATTCTGAGTAGCATGATGAACTCTTGCGCCTTCCTGCTCCGTCCTGCCCAGGACATGACTCACCCCTTTGTCGGGTGGATCCACACTGTATACACTACGGCCCAGTAGTCACTCAGTATCCACCTTGGTTATCAGATCAACTGTCACTATAGCACAGTGCTTGTGTTCATCACCCTTATTTTACTTTATAATGGACCCAAAGCACAGGAGTGGTGGTGCTGGCAATTTGGATATGCCAAAGAGAAGTTGTAAGGTGCTCCCTTTAAGTGAAAAGGTGAAAGTTCTTGAGTTAATAAGGAAAGAAAAAAACCGTATCCTGAGGTTGCTAAGATCTGTGGTAACTTTTAGTATGGTACATTGTTATAACTGTTCTATTTTATTAGGTTATTGTTGTTAATCTCTTACTGAGCCTAATTTATAAATTAAACTTTATTACAGGTATGTCTGTATGTATAGGAGAAAACACAGTATATATAAGGTTCAGTACTACCCATGGTTTCGGGCATCCCCTGGGGGTCTTAGAAGGTGTCCTCCGTGGATCAGGGGGGACTGGCGTACTGCAGAGCTGACAAGACGGGACTTCCAAGGCTGCATCATGAAAATGCCAGCACTAGAGGTGCCTGTCCCCTCATGCCCCTCACTCCGGGAACCCAGCCCCCATGCTGTGAGGAAGCACAAGCAGGACGGAGAGGCCCACACGCAGAGGCAGCAGGGCCACCACCCCGACCCAGCCGAGCCCCAGCCGACAGCAACCGCCGGCCTCGCCAGCCATGGGGCAGCCATCTGGAAGCAGCCCAGGTCGAGCGGCTCCAGCCGAAGCCACATGGCAGAGCTGAGCTGCCCCAGCTGAGCGCTACCCAAACGGCAGACTCCTGAGGAAAATATATGATAGTTTTGTTTTGGCCACTAAGTTTTGAAATGGCTTAAGCAGCAATATATAAATAGAATAATATTCTCCTCAGGAAGTTGGAGAGTAATACAAGATCCTCCTTGTAGGGTTGCTGTGACAGTTCCGGGAGGTAAAGTGTGTGAGTGCCAAGCCCAGCCCCCAGCTCCTGGCAAGTCCTGGCAGACACTCGTCCCCTCCCATCTCTCGCCTGCCCTCTCCGCCCAGCCCTCCAGGACTCCTGTGTGCAGCCACCCCTGAGTCCACCAGGCTTGACTGAGGGGGATTCTGTCCTAGGACAAGATTCAGACTGTTCTGCCCTGGGCCGGTTAATAATACACCCTTGTCTTTCAGAGACAGAAAGATCTCGGGGATCTCCAGGCCGGTCAGCTGACCAGCTGCATCAGAATGCAGTTTCCTGCCCAACCCTCACAATCAGAACCACAGGAGGGCTCAGGAATCTGTATTTTCCATGAACCCCTCCCACCCCCAGCAACTCTGACACGCTGGCTCCCAGTCTACCCTCCACTCAAAGCCGGGTGGGCTCAGCTGTGTCAAAATTCCACTGCCCTGGGGCCACCTGCACTGGGGCCCAAACCCAGAACCAGGGAGGAGCATCTGGGACAGGTCAGGTGTGGTGACAGCCCAACCCTGGATTCAGGCCAACCTCAGCTCAAAACCAATTTTGCCACATGATGTGTGTCCTTAGGCTTCCTGGAGCCTCAGTCTCCTCATCTGTACACTGGGACAATCCTCTTGGAATGCCCATTAAATGAGGTAATGTGTAAACTTCCAGGCTCAGAGAGGACGTCCAGCAGATACTGGGGTCCCTGTCCCCATCTTACAGGTCTCTTCAGACTCTTCAGAAGACTTGTCATTCTAATGATCCCTGTTAGCAGCTTTGGAGGACAGGCTTGTGTCTACCTCTCTCCTTAGAGCCGAGGTTATCAGCCTAGCTGCACCTTAGCATTCCCTGGCCTCTTTGAAAATGCCACCACCCAGGCCGACCGCAGACCAAGTGAGTCAAAGTGTCTGAGGAGGTGGGTGGTAAGGGGAGGAGTGGTCTGTTTGTGAACACTCAGGTGATTTTAATGTGTCCCCAAAGTGACCCTAAGCTGTGACTGGTAAAGAGCAGTTGCACAGTTTGTTCACCCTACATGCCTGTGCTAAAGCTTGGCACCACAGTCAGGGGCCACCTAACCAGTTCTGGTCAACTATGGGGCGGGTAGAGCACGGTGTCCCCGTAAGACTAATTAGTACCACACAGCCTAGGTGTGCATAGGCTACACCGTCTAGGTGTGTGTAAGTGCACTCTGTGATGTTCGTACAAGGCGAAATCCCCTAACGGCACATTTCTCAGCACGGTCCCATTGTCACGCGATGCATGGCTGTGTATACAAAAATAGTAGCTTCGATTAGCTGGGATCAGACACAAGTAGGTTAGAAAGCTGTACGTTCCCAGCGCTCTGTAGAGGCGCCCTTGGCTTCCTGCGGTTCTCAGGCACTCCACACCCGGCTCAGGGGACCTGACGCCGCCCCTCTTCCCTGCGGCCAGTGTGCCCCGGCAGCAAGGGCTCTCCCCGTGGGTCTGCAGTGCTGTCCGCCCAGGACCCCACACAGGGAGGCAGGCCGCCAGCCTGGGCCCAGGCGGCGCTGGGTTCTCCCGGCGACTGCGGCGACCACACGAGGACACCCCCACCCCCACGCCCGTGGCCCCGGCGTCCGCGCGAGGAGCGCCCCCACCCCCATCGCCCGCCGGCTCTCCTCTCGGGCCGCGGCATCGCCTTGAAGCGGACCTAGGAAGAGCCCAGCGAGCAGCGATGGGCGTTCTACCCGCTTTCCCTTTCCTGCGGGCTCTGGCCCGACCGGAGCCCCTCTTCGCGGGCATTGCGCCCCCCGGAGCGCGGGCGCTGCCCCGTGGTGGCCCTGAGACGCTCCTGCGCCCATCCCCGGACCCGTCCGCCCGTGGCCGCCTGGAGGCTGCTGTGTGGGGCACGATGGCAGCGCCCAGGTGGAAGGCTGATCAAACGCTTTGGGCCCCTGAGTGACCAAGAAGGATTGTCCCCCGGTTAGGCCACCGTGATTGGATGCAGCTTTAGCACAGAGTGTTTCCCTAACTCGCACAACCCGGCCGCCAGCACCAGGGTGAACTGGACTGGACCGTCAGTCCCTGCACGGGGGTCCCGCAGCCACCGGCACAGGCCTCACTCCTGCGTGCCCGGCCGAGTCCTCCCCAAGGCGTCCCGAGGACTGAGAAAAGCAGGGTCGGCCTCTTGAGCGTTGAGGATGCGGCGGGACGAGCTCATAGGTGTACAGGAGTCGAATGCTTCTGGAAAGGCCGGGAGGAATCGGTGACCGGCACTGGGGGTGGGGTGGGGGTGCCCGGCGGGACGGCCTCCCCTCGGCCTTTCCACTGCCCTGCGCTTCTCCTCACGGGGGCTGGCCTTAGCCACTCCAGATAAAACAAATACGTCTTTTAAACAAGGAATTTCTAATATAAAATATATAAAAAATATATTTTAGAATTTTTAAACAATAAGAAAATCTACCATTTGAAGGAAGTATACATTGTTCAGTAGAACATTTTAAAATAACGGGCATGTGGGAAGAGACGGCTTCCCCACGTCTGCCCCCACCCAACACCTGGAAGCACGGCCTCCAGGCAGAGATCCTGCCCCAGCCCCTCCCGTGCCTCCCACCAGCGCAGCTGTGTAGACCCGGCTTTTCTCGCCTGATCATCTCAGACGTTCAGGGCCCATTAGCACATCCAAGAGCCATTTCGTTCATAGAAAAAACATCCTGAGATTCTGGGCTGTGGCTGCACATAAGCAGGACTAAGTGTTTACAGCGGCTCAAGAACTAAGCACTTTCTACGTAGTACCAGGTCCTCTTGTAAGCACTTTACGGGTATTAACTCACGTAATCCCAAACATCCCCAAACCGCCGATGGAGGAAACGGAGGCACAGAAAGGTTAAGTAATGTGCATGAGAGCCCACAGCTGGTGAGAGGCGGAGCCCAGCTCCAAACCCTGGCCCAGGCCAGGGCCCACACTCAGCCGGCTGGTCACGGGTCAGGACTGTGATATCGAAGTTCAAAGATGCCTAAGTAGATGAAAGGTGAGGCGGACATGTTCAGGATCTCCAGAACCTCACCGTGCAGCGTCCTGGTCAATAATGATGAGCTCTGTTTAAGTCTCATCTCCATCCGTGAGTAGCTATGGAGCCTTGAAGTTCCTCAGCCTCTCTGGACTTTGGTTCCCTCATCCATGAAATCGGAAGTATGATAGATACCTAGTCAAACTGTTGTGGGAACTAAATCAAACAAGGTCAGGCATGAAATGAGTCAGCGTGGTGCCAGCACACAGCAGGTGTTTAATGAGTGCAGGTTATTTAGTGTGGTGCCTACTGTTTTCAAACAGGAGCTGTTATCTGTGTCTAAGAAGCTCTCCCCCAGCCAGAGAGCCCACGTGCTCAGAGTCGTGGGGACCCTCAGCACGGCCACAGGCAGCTCAGCCTCCACACGACAGGGCAGCAACAGCGTGCAAGCTCTGGGTGCCAGGCAGAGGGAAGAGAAACGAGGGGCCTGCCAAGCCAGAGGAGCAGCTCTGTCCCGGCAGGGGCTCGCCAGGCTGGCTGGGCTGGGCATCCAGGCCCCCAGGGGCTGCCAGCCACTCCTTCCCTTCTTGCCAACATCCCACCCTGCTCACGGCTCTGGTGGGGCTGGAGTTCTGACCCCTGTGCTGGCACTGCCCACCCTCCTCAGGCCTGGTCCTCAGACATCGGGGAGGATAAACAGTCACCCACATGGGCGCTCTGGACGGGCCTCAGGGGAGAGCTTCCCTGGACTCAGGGGCCTGCCCAGGCCTGCAATGAGCAGCCCCTACACCCGAGCCTGGTGGTCTGGGTGCCCATCCCACTCCACGCTCATCCCCTGCCCCCACCCCAGGGCTCACTTCCTGGGACCCGGCAGGGGTTCCCTCCCAGGGGTGAGCACCCTCCCATGGGGCTCTCCTCCTTGGATTCAGCAGGGACACACTCTTGAGCCATTGTCAGCATCATGTGTTAGGGTCAAGGACCCATCATCCCCCCACCCAGGCCTGTCTGAACTGGCCCTGGGCCCACAGCTGGGTCCCAGGCCCTCGTACGTGTTTGGGATGAACCCCCGCAGGATGAGACACCTTGTGGACTGGAGAAAGAGGGAGGGGGCAGCGGGGCCCACCAGCCTCTCACCTCAGAGCCCACAGAGGAGACATATTGCACCGTGGATGGGGGAGGGAGCACAGAGGGAGAGGCCAGACTGCATTTTCAGGGTGACATGCACACACCCCGAGGAGAGAGAGGTCCCCCCTGCACACTCACCCTGATATGTTAGCAGCCGGCCAGGCCCTTGATGCCTCCCAGATTCTGCAGATGTCAGAACGCTGTTAGGAGGAAAGGACCCCCCTGAACTGTTCTAGAGAGACAGCAGGGCAGCAGGAACCCAGGCCAGGCTCCAGGGGGCTGGACAACCTGCATGTTCCTCCTCCACTGACAGGCGGGTCTCTGGGGTCCGTGATGTCATCTAGGCCTGGGAGCACTGTCCTCTGCTCGGCATCCTCGCCATGCGAGCCGTCAGCTGTCGGGGCTCTGGGGCTCACAGGCTCACGGAGCTCCGTCTCCCCAGGACTGCCGCCCCACGGAGGTGTGGTGTGGCCCTCCTCTGTGACAAACTAGGCTGGGAGGGGGGTGCAGTGCTCCCGGGGACGGGGACTTGCTGATGGCCACCCACACTACCTACTGAGTCCACAGCCCACAGCACAGCCTGTACCAGCGGCAGACACGGGAAGGAGAGGAACAGCACGTGCACACATGTGAAAGAGGCCCAGAGGGAGGTACAGGAGGAGGGGCTGGGGACACAAGATGGGTCCCAGCAACCATGCGGAGTGTGCAAAGCTCAAGTCATAAGGTGGCACAGGACAGTGCTCCCGCCTGCCCCCAGCAGCCCAAGTCAAGGGAGCCTGCCTGAAGAGGTGACGAGACTTGCCAGCACTGAAGCGACTGGAGCGCCCAACAATACGGGCTGGTCAGGATGCTGTCGTGTGGTCCTGGGGGGAATATTATGCAGCCTTTAAAATATTGTCTGATGAGTCCTTAATGACACAGACCATGCCCCTTCTGCACCCCACACGGCCTTTCCCCACAACACCTGGCTACCGGCTGTTTGGAGAAAGACCTGAGCAGCATAGAGGGAGACCCCAGGATCCCTCCTGCCAGCCCTGCCCTTCCCCGGACCCTAGTAACATGTCCCTCCCCCGGAGTGAGCCACAAGCCAGCCTCCACGGGGCTCAGGGAGGGACTGTGCAGGCCAAGGCTGTCCGGGGCTCCCTCCAGTCCTCAGACCTGACAACAAGGCTGTGAAAGCCGGGCCCACTGGCAGAGAGAGCAAAGCTCCTCAACCAGCAGATCCCTCAAAGTCTGCTGGGAGGTGTTCCTGTTCGTTCCCACCACATGGCCAATTAAGTTCTATGTAGCCTCTTTCCAGAACATTCTCTCTCTTGACTGAACAAAGCTGGAGCTGTGCCATTGTTCAGAGACAGGCTGGGACCCAGCCCAGGGAAGGGGCGCAGGCAGCCTGTGCCCCAGACCAGGCATGGACGGCTGCCCGCTCCAGATTGCAGCTGCCGGCTCCAGATTGCGGCTCCCCGCAGGGTGCAAGGAAGGGAAGAGCAGGATGTCCTCCCCCAGCAGCCGTTTTGTTCTTCCTTTTCTCCTCTTCCTTTTCTCCCCCTTCCTTTTCTCCCCCTTCCTTTTCTTCCTTTTCAACCTTCTTGGAACGCGTTGGGGTGGAGAGAAAGGAGCGCAGCGACGGAAGGCACTAACTGCCCTGCCCCAGGCCCAAGTTCAGGTAGAGGCCTCCACACGGCGCACAGTGGACACCCCACAACAGCCCTCCTGCCTCCTGGTCCAGCCACTTTCCCGTGCCTAGGATGGCACCCCCCAACTCCAGGGGGGTTTTTACTCAAAAGGTGAGTCTTCACTCCTGAGCAGAGGCTCAGGCGCCTGGTCCCACCACTCGCCTGTGACAAGGGACAGCTCCTTGTCCACATCTTACTGGACCCTAAGCAGCAATAAACAAGATGGACCCCTTCTTCCTTCTGGAAGCACACTGACCACACAGACACACACACACACACCCCGCCCCGGCATCTGGAGAGCAGATCTTCACAAAGCCAACGTGCCCAGCCAGCTGCTGGGAAGACGGCTCAGAGCTGCGACTTCCACTGGCAACTGCCCCCAGCCCCAGAGAGCCACTCCCCCAACCCACACCCCCTCCAGGGCTGGTCTGCAGGGCAGTCCTCCTGATAGGGAGGACCAAAGGCTCAGCCCCTTGCCTCCATTTGGGACAGCTCTGAGGGCCGTCCCTGCCCCAGAGTGCCCTCAGGATGGGCCCAGGCCTCAGTTGCAACCAAGTTGCCATCAGCACCTCCCCCTGCCCAGCTCTGCCCCCTGCCCCCCTGGAATCACTCCCCAGTGAATATCCTGCACCCAACTCCCCAGTTCAAAATCTGTTTCTCGAGAACCCAACCTGAGACGGCTGGGGCCGGAGCAGTCCCGGGAGGCAGACAGCAGACAGGATTTTGGAGCCGGCTCTCGGTGGCCCTGGCCCTGGGCCAGCGCGGTGGCGGGTGGCGGGTGGAGGCCCTGCTGGAGTGCTGGCATACATGTAAGCCTGCTGGCGGGAACAGGGACAGGAGGTGTGCAGAAGAGGACACAGAGGCCAGGCAGTGCCCCGGGGCCCTTGAGAAGCTGAGAGAAGCGGTTTATACAAGGACCAGGGAGCGGGTGGCACTTGCTGAGGTCATTGATTCATTGAAGAAAGAAAATGAGAGCTTCAGAGTGATGAATTACCAACTCGAGGCAAAATGTGAGCGCTAAAGGGGCCTCCTCAGCAGCTTTTAAGGAAACTCTGATCTCCCGGAGCTGAGAACAGAGAGTGGAGACCAAGCTCAGCCGTAACTGTGAGTGTGCGGGCCTTCAGAGAGACGGAGTCTCAGCCCGGCAGGTCCCCAACGCCAAGGCCAGGGCCCCACTGTGCGAAGAACAGGACCCAAGACTCAGGAGCGGGATATCTTGGGGTGCGGCTCCCAGGTCCCTGAGCCTGCGGAGAGGAGAGGGCGGGGCAGCCCACTCCCCTCTCAGAAGAAGGCGCCCGCCTGACAGAGGGCCCTGCAGCGGCTCACACCAGGTGTCAGCGGACAAGACCACGCCTCGAGCTGAGAACATTCCCACCTCCCTCCTGGCAACGGGCCCGAGCGCCAGGACCACCGCCAGCACAGCCTGGCCAGGAGGGCACGGGGCCTGCGCAGGCAAGGAGGAGACGGCGTCCCCAGCAACTGCGGGGCCGGCCAGCAGCGCGCAGCGGGAGCCAGGCTATGCGTGCGGCTGAATTTGGAGTGCCGGGTCAAGGACAGAGAAGCTAGATAAAGCAGGAAGTGCTGATACGGGAGGGCTTTCCTGGGCACAGGTTTAGCTCTCTGACAAGCTCACACCCGTAGCTCCTGGAAGCTGGCAGGAAGCAGTGGCCCACACCTGGGGAAGTAAAAATGCCAGAGCCACCACAGCAGACGGTGGAGGCAGAGCATGAAGGACTCCAAGAGTGGGCCTGCTTGAGAGGACAGACTATGAAGGAAGGAAAGTCACCAGGTGCCCATGTCCCCAAGAGGGCTTGGGCACGCCCCATCCGCTAGTGATGAGGACCGGGATGGCGAGTGGAGCCGGTGGCCTGAGGAGCCCAGCGCTACCTGTCCACACAGGCTGACGGCAGGCGACGCTGCTGCAGAAGGGGCTCCCTCGCAGCAGTGGAGAGACGGGAGCGCACCCTGACGGGGCCAGGTGGCAGCACCTGCCTGCCGTCAGGAGCCAGGCGAGCGTGTTAGCATAACAGATCACAAGACCTGAGGGGCAGCCGGCGGCGCCCACGGGCGGAGCGGTGCAGGTGGCCAAAGAACATGGAGTTAGTTCCTATGGGCAAGAGAAGGGCTGAGAACAGGGCTTGCTTCATTCACAGCATCGGAATACTTCAGGCTGGGGCATCAGAAGACAGGACGGAGGCTTCCCCAAAGAGCCCCAAACCCTGGCCCAGGGCCACGTCCTGAGCTTGCTCTCAGTCTGGGGGCCACCGACTGGAGGAGAAGACGAGAACCCAGGAGGAGGCCCCGACACATCCGGGCTGGCATATGTACTCAGTGATCTTCCTCAGTCCCTCCCCAAAGGGCCCCAAGGCCATTTACGCAGTAACAGTGGCTGGGGAGATGGGAATGCCCAGGCCTCCCCGCTTTGTTAGACCGGGCGTGTAAGGACCGGGTACCAACAGAGTCCTGGCCCCACTCAGCTCACAGTTGGTCCACGGGGTCCCTGGACTGGCCTGTTGGTCTCCAACTCTGAGTGTAGGGGGCCCCAGGGCCACTCCAGACCCGTGTCCTTTCTCTCCAAGCCCTCCGGCTCCCATCCAGGCCAATCTGTATGTGCTGATTCCCAAATATGTCTGAGCCCAGCCCTCCCTCCAGGCTCTTCCCCACCCTCACTGGGCCTCTCTTCACCTCTCGCAGGCACCTCCAAGGGAACACGTCCGGACTCTTCCTCCCCCCGCTGCACAATGAGCCGCAGCCCACGCTGTTTACCCCACGCTGCTTACCTCGCTCCCGCTCTGCCTGCCTTCCTAGACCAGGCGCCTCTGGCGGGGACAGCCGCAGAGGCCCCCTGCTTCCACACAGGCCCCTCCACCCACCCACCCACCCACCGCAGGCAAAGCACAGGCCAGACCTCATCCTTCCCTGGGGCCCCATCCAGGCGGAATGAGCTCCGAGGCAGGATGTGGCTTTCAAAGCCCTGCCTGGCCCAGGCCCTGCGGGCTCTGGAGCCCGGGGAGCTGCGAGTGCTGAAGATCCCGCAGACTGCCCTGGATAAAAGCCAGGTCCCCTGCCCGTCCTGGATGGCCACCTCTCCTCTCTGCTTCCTTCTTCTCCTTCTCAAGAGCCACACCTGGAAGGCCCACCTCTGCTTCTGAGGAAAGCCACCCAGGAGTGGGCACTGATGGTCTCACGCCCTGCATTGTAAAAGACACATAAAGAAAGCAATGTTCTAGCCTAAGAAAGACTTTCTAATGATGCGATTTCTGGCAAAAAGGCAGGGAGGGCCATGAGGCAGTCAAGTGCTGTCGGCCAAAGAATTGCTCCCATATTTCTTTCAAAGGGCAACAAACCAATATTTGTAAAAAGAAATAAAAATTTTAAAACAACACACAACTTCCCTTTATACTCTCCCAACAAGCTGAGCATGTCTCTAGCACCATGCTATTTAAAAGTATCTTACTTGTCACCTGTCACCTGTCTTGCTCCCTTCCCTAAATTGCGAGCTCGCTGAGGTCAGGGATGACCAATTATTCTCTGAATCTTTAACTTCCAACTGGGCGCTGAGCAAGTGCCTGGGGATTGGATGAAGGGACAGGAGGAGGAGTCCGGCCTCTCCGGGCCTCCATCCCAGCCCTGCGCACACGATGGAATCCCGGGGCGAGTTTGCAGCTCACACGTCTGTCTCCCCCTCATCCCTCTGCCAGCCTGTGAGCCCTCCGGGGCGGACTTGCCCAGGCCAGCCTGGCTTCTGCGCCAACCCCGCCCCAGGCCCTGGCACCCAAAAAGTGCCGGGTGAAGTCTAGCTGGCAGGGGCCCTACCCAGTGAGTAAGGAATTACTCCCTTCCCTGAGGCTTCATTTGAAAATACGTTTAGTAACTTCTAAACAAATCACACAACCCTCCCAGTTTTATTTGTTTAGTTAAATTAATTCTATTTTAATATTTCCATTAGCCATTTAATTTATTCTAAAACCTGGCACTGCAAAGTAATAAAAGCTCTCAAATATTGACAGACAGTAAAGTAAATGTCGCCCAGCTACAACCATCTGTTTTTCCTCCAAATTCCTCAAGATGGAGAGTGCGCCGCCATCATTTATTTATGGGCCTTCCTAGGCCTGTGGCGTCTGCTCTCAGCTCTCCCCCACGGAACCGGGCTGCTGGATGTGAGGCTCTGGGCCCGGGCAACAGAGCCAGAGGGGAAGAGCCTGGAGGGAAAATGAGGAAATCTAGACAGCAAAGAGAAATGAAGTAAGCTGGAGTGAAATTTAAAAGCTCACTCTCCCCATGCCGCCTGCCCCCACATCAGTGGCCCTCTGAGGTCCTTGGCGAGCTGACCCCTGCCGCCCATCTCTCGCCCCACTCCTCGTCGCCCTGCCCCAGGGCTGACAGGGCTCTCTTCCTGCCCCCGGCATTGGGTCCTGGGCCGGGGAGCATCAGGCTGGACAGCCAGCACTGGGGGCCCTCACAGAGGCTGGGTCAGGCAGGGCCTGAACAGGCTGACAGCTCGGAGCCCCTCAACTCTGCCCGCCTCCAAGGGTCTGCTCTAGCACCAGGGTTGACGATGGAGCCCAGCCCTGAGGGCAGCTCCCCATGAGCCACATGCAGTGCAGCGTGGTCTGAAGGAAAGTCCTCAGGCATGTCAAAGCACAGAGCCGAGTTCCCATCTTGGTGCCACCCATGAGCTGTGGGAGCTTGGCCACACCCCCTTCACTAGAGTAAGAGCACGGGATTCCTGGTGGGATCTGGGGTAGGTACACCTGGCAACACTGCCCACTCTCCAGATGCCCAATGTCCCTCGAAAGGAAGGCTGTGGCCTGAGCCACTGCTCTCTGAGCCATGGGTACAGGTCAGACTCCCCTGGGGCCAGGGACCAGAGGGGGAGCCACACAGCCTGGCCTGGCACTCGACACACGCCAGTGCGTTTGAACATACCTGGTGTTTCCACGGCACACATATTTACAATTCCTCTCCTGCCACCACGCCAAGCCAAGGCAGCCGCAGACATTCCCAGCCTGACGGGGCCCGCAGCCAGCCCACTGAGCCCTCCCCTCCCTTATGGCCTGGTATTGCTCCCTCCTGGCTCCCACCCATGCTCCAGCAGCCTGGCTGCGTGCTGTGTCTTCAGTGGAAGACCCAGGTGGACAGGGGAGGGGGACGCCCCCCACGTCCAGCCCTGAGCTCCTGCTGGAGTCTGGAAGGGGATGGAAGGCCAGGCCCTTTGTTTGTCCAGCAAGCAGGTGTGTTGACTTGCTCCAGGACGCCACATGCCTGAAGGTGCCCAGAGCCCCAGCGAGAGAGACCAGCAAGTGAGGAGAGGCGCCTCCGTGTCCTGGGCTGAAGTGGAGTTTGTGTGCACAGCAGGCCCAGAGGCACAGGGCCCAGCAGCGGGCCGCCTGCTCGGAGGGAGGAGAGGGTTCCGAGAGAAGGCAGCCCCGGAGAGGAGGCCTGCAGGTTAGGAAGTGTTCCAGGAAGAGAGGGTGGTGTGAGCCAAGGGTCAGAGGAGCGGGCATCCCCGGTTCAGAGACACGCCCCCCCCCCCCCCCCACCCCCTGCCAGCTCTCTGGCTGAAGCAGCAGCGGTGAGGAATGAACAAGAAGCCAAGACCCATGGCTAGAAAGAAAGCACAGACTCTAGCCTGAGGGCACTGGGGAGCCAAGGCAGGTTTTAGCCTTGGGGAGGAAAGCTCCAATTTGAAACCAAGACATATCGCTGGGGGCGCCGTGGAGGGTTGGAGGAACGCAGCCAAAGAGGAAATGCTGGAGAGAGTCAGGAAGAGCAGACTCGAAAGGGCCTGCAAGACTTTCTCCAAGCAAAGTCCTGCCCTGGCCATGGGTCCGTGTGGTCCCACAGGCAGGGTCTCAGGGAGGCAGAGTTGGACAGCCAGCACCCTGCAGCCTGGAAGGACCAAGTCGGGAGGGAATGACCCCCCGACTCAGGAGGGCCCAGCAGCCTCAGGAGCCCCCAGGGGTTGTTGTCAAGGGGAGCGGGGTTCCTGGAAGGCCTCTGACATCTGGTGCCATAAATGTCATTGAGCAACGGCTGTGCACAGGCAGAAACCTGCCGGCCGACCCACCTGGAATGATTACACGGATTGCAGGAAAGAGAAGCAGGGTGCCCAGAGGACATGGGGATGAGTGACTCAGGCGGGGCAGGGAGGACGTCCCCCCCAGCCCTGGTCCTGGTGTCATTACAGACCCCCGACAGGCCCCAGGCTCGAGTGGCTCTTCCTCCCTGGGTTCTCGAAACCCTGCCTCCAGAGACCAAAATTATGAGTATCAGATAGCAACACTGACCACAGCGTCCTGCCTGCGGCCATCATTTCTCTCACTAAGCCTCCCGACAAGCTTAGGTGTGAAAACGCAGGGGCAAGGGAAGGAGGTACAGAGATGCCAGGCACCTTGGGCAGGAACACACAGCTGGAAACAGTGGGAAGCTCCAGCCCAGATCCGCCAGGCAGTGCCACATGCTCTGCAGCACGTGGCCCGGCTCTCGGCCATAGGACAGCCGTAAGGATCCTGCGGCTCCATGGTGATGCCCCTGCCCTGCCCACAGCGCAGTCTCCCCAAGACACGTGTCTCCCCAGGCCCACCTCGCCCCTCCCCACATGCCGCCTCCCAAAGAAACGCTGCTAACGTGGCTCGGCACCCCTTCCCCTTGTCTACGTGGTGGTCATGGGTCATTGCACAGGTTCTGTGGCTGCCACTCCGGGAGCTGACCAAGCCAGGGTGGTGGCAGTCCCGAGCACAGGAGGAGGAAGAGAGAAGTCGTGGGTCCACGGCCAAAAGGAGCTCATGAATGTCCACGGGCTGCCTGGATGTGCATACTTTGTGGCCACGGCAAGGCTCTTCCAGCCCAGGAGGAGCAGGCGCGGCTGCAGAGAGGTGCCTCGTGGAGGGAGGGCGGCCAGTGGGCCCTGAAGAAGGGTGGGCCTGGGGGTGGCAAGCAGCGTGGGGAAGGGCTGGCAAAGGCCCAGGCGCGCTCAGCTCTCTGCTGGGTGTCCAAGCATCACTCAGGAGCACCTGCACAAGTGACCCACAGAAGGCGCAGGCCCCAGGCGCTGCTGAGGGAGACAGGAGCCTCTGGGGAATCAACACGGCCTTCTTGCTGCAGCAGAAAGCTGGGGCCCTCCTGACAGGGACATCCGCAAGGCTGGGCTGAGGTCCCTGGGCCAGGGCGGCTGTGGGTCCTCAGGTGACAAGCACCCCATCAGCCACCCAGCTCCCACAGTTGAGCGCCGTGGGCATCCGCTGGCGGAGTGTGGCAGCTCAGAGCTCGTTCTTGGTGCAGGACCCCCAGAAGAGAGCCAACATCAGTCCTGCTACCGGGAGTAGAAAGCAAGCAAAGGAAGAGCCGCGGGAGAGTTCCTCAGGACGCCCTGAACCTTTCATCGACCCAGTTTTCAGCTGGACACGCTGAGCTCTGGGCAGCTGTGACCTTTCTGATGGTGGAGATGAGTTTCAAATCCATATCTGATAGCCCAACACCCACATTCCCACCAACCCATCCCTGCTGCCCGGGTGACCATCAGGCAAGGGTGCTGGGTGGGTGCAGATACTCGTGTTCATTTCACAGTTGTCCTTGCACGTGCCAAACATTTTACTTGAAAAGATCATGGAGGAAAGGTCTCAGAGCCAAGAGAAAGGAGAGCCTTGCTTTCCTGTGCTCTTCGCACGGACAGGCAGTCACACCTGGGGAGCAATCTCCAGGGCAGGGCAGAGGAGTTTCTGGATCTCCCATCCCACCAGCCATGAGCTGGCGGTGACCCTGGACCACCAGGCTTTGGGGGCGCTTTCCAGCACCAGCACGCTCCGTCTGTCGGGGAGCCGCCCCAGAGGCCATGGGACCTGGGCGCCACTGCCCTTGGGCTTGCCTGACTGGGGTGGAGACTCCGCCACTGCCAGATAAGGTTCCCAGCCCCAAGGAGCTGTGATCTGCCGAGAGGCTGTGGTTTCCTCATCACAGCTCCTGAGGCGTCTCAGGGTTGGGAAGAAAGCGGTCTTGGAGAGGGCAGAGAAGGACGCCCAGCGGAGGCGGCTCCTGAGTCCCAGCCCGCCCACCACCCATCAGGAGAGCTGCCCTCAGGACAGCCGAGGTAGAGACGGTTTAGGAACGGAGGGGTGGGGGACAGGGAGAGGAAGGAGGACAGCGAGCTCGACCCAGAGCCGCACTCAGGGACATGACCGTGTGGCCTGTCACGGCAGAGGGACAGGAGGGCGGAAGCTGTTGCTGGGAGAAGCTGCGCAGGGAGAGAGGTTCTTCATTACCCTGCAGGTCAGCCTGGAGGCTGGAGGCCCTGGAGGGCCATCTCGGAGGCCAGGCTGGCCAGAGGCAGGGGCTGCTCGGTGCACAGGCCGGCTTGGTACTAGATAGGACGCAGAGAAGTAAGATTCAATGATGGTGAGACCAGAGGAGCCCTGGGTGACCAGACCATGTCCGCCTGACCGTGGAACCACTGGCTGTCCGCTCCAGCTCTCCAGGACTGGCTCTCCTCGTCCATCCAGTGGAACTGAGAAGCCCTGGTGGGAGGATTCGAGAGCCTGTGTCTGCACAGGGGCAGACGGATGACAGTGTAACCCCTGGTTCCTGCAGCCTTCTCTGGTGGCCTCCTGCCTGAAGGCGCACGGGAGGCACTCGCATTTTACAGTTAAGACAACTGGGGTTCCGAGAGAGAAATCACTCGCCCAGAGCGCGGGGCTGATAAGCGGCAGTCGGGCCTGGAAGACAGGTCCCCAGCTCCCAAGACTCTGCCCCTCGCTTATACCAGCCGCTTCTTCAGCACAAGCCTGTTTACTCAAATCTCCCCACAGAGATACTCAGTGGGGTCATTCTCAATCCTCACATTTTCATTCCTGGAAATTCTGAGAAATTCTTCCAAAACTGCAGCAGCGCAGACAGACGGCTGGGAGGCCAGGGCGAGGTGTAGCCTTGCTGAGAAGGTGGTGCTCATCTCCCCAGATGTTCTCGGGGAGTCCCTCTGTGCCCCTTGACCTTCCCCGCAGTCCCTATGTGCCCCTTGACTTTCCCGCAGGGGAGCTGCAAGAAGAGAAACGTTTCATCATTCGGGGCCAGCTCTGGCCTCTGGCCACCCCTGACCTCACATGTCGCCTTGAGGGGTGACCCCAAATCCCCTACATTCCTCCTACTCCAGGTCAGGAATGGCATTGGTTTTGCACGGGACAGTTTCAAAGGCTTCCCCAGGTTGTCGGGGGACTTAAATCACAAGTGTCCCAGACAGGGACAGCTGACAGGCGCCAAGTCCCCATCAAGCTCCCCACGGGACAGTGCAGGCTCCAGCTGAGAAGGATTTACGGGATGGGAGGGACGGGGGACAATGCCACCCCGCCCAGGCCCCGCGGCAGCCTTTTCCCACGGTCGGGTGGGCTGTCCCTCATGGATGGGTCAGAAAGGCAGCTCACGGGGCGTTCACCCCCTGTGTGCAGGGGTTGTTTCCCCCGCAGCCCCTCAGGCCGGTGGGCTTACTGATGGCTTCACTTGCTTTTTATTCTCTTCGGTATGTGCCCAAAGTCTCTGCAGAAAGCGTGCGTTACTTTTTAACTCAGGGGAGGAAAGAAAACAGTAAGGTTGCTTTGTTTTGTTTTGTTTTGTTTTGTTCAAGTTGTTCTCAAGTGGTAAGGCCCGAACAGGCGTCTCCTGCCAGCCCGCAGGGCACGGACACCCAGCAGGGGGCCTGGACAGGTCCGATTTCCCAGGAAACCCACATAAAAAGTGTGTCTCATTCCAGAAACAATGCTGTGCCGGGAGCAGGCAGGAAGCCCCCGAGAGACACGGGCGGTGCTCCGTCCCAGCCCAGACACACCGTGGGCCCCCCGCCCGCTCAGCCAGCCCCCTCTGCCAACGGCCCAGCAGCGGCTCTGCGCCCTGGTCCTGTCTCCCCTACCCAACAAGAGACAGACAGTCGGGGCCTGTTCACCGGCTCTGGCCCAGGTGGACGGGTCAGTGTCTGCCATTTTGCTCAGAAAAGTCTGGGTGCTTAGAGAAGGCCTTGACGGCCTGGGGCAAGCACAGGCGGGTGCCCCCCAAGCCCCTTCCCTCTCTGCCTGCCCTCCTACCCGCCCGCATGACCTTGGCAAGTGGCCTCCCCTCTCTGTGCTTCAGTTGCCTAATCTCGAAACACCTTGTGAGTGGAGTCAGAGACAAGTGCTCAGGCAGGCTCTGTCCGGTGGTGAGCACCCCGTGCACTCACGGTTCTTGCTCTCAGGATGCACACTTTCCCCTCAGCACACGGCCCCGGACGAGCCTCCGTGCTGGAGGCAGCTCACGCCTCCCTTGCTGCCTTCGAGTTACCCTTAGGTTCTTGGTGTAGCGAGACCGGCACTATCCTCACCAGGTGAAAGATGGGAAACCTGCCCAGCCCCCAGCTCCTCATTCACCAGAGCCTCTGCAGGGCCCGCCCCATGCCAGGCAGAGGGCCAGGCTGGCAGGACACAAAGCTGAGAAGGCCCTGCCCTGCCTCGAGCGGCCTCATACTTTAACACAAAACAAATAGGTTGTTTTTAAGTCAGAGGCCACCTGCAGCTGGTTGATCAGAGCTGCCTGGAGCAGTATGTTGAGAAGGATTCTGAGGCTGCCTGCCAGTTCAGAATGAAAGTGTTCCGTGGTGGATTGGTGATGCCTGCCTTGGGTACAGGAGAAGCCTAAAATAGAAAACAGATGGTGGTTTAAGGTGGAGCCAGAATTAGAACCCAGATCTCTTGACCCCAATATGATGATCACAGGCATGGAACCACCAGAGTGCCCAGAAATTACTCATTAATGTTTCATTTTTTCTATTTTGATGAAAAAGTCACCATTTGCTATTGACTGAATTGTAACCCCCCCACCCCCCAATTCCTATATAGAAACCCTAACCCCCAGTGTGACTGCATCTGGGCATAGGGCTTATAAGGAGGTAATTAAGATTAAACCAGGTCATAAGGGTGGGGCCCTGATCTGTAGGTTAGTGCCCTTATAAGAAGAGACACCAAAGAGCCCTCTCTCTCTCTCTCCCTCTCTCTACTGCTGTGTGAAGACACAGTAAGACAGCAGCCCTCTGCAAGCCGGCGAGAGAGCCCTCCCCAGGATCCCACCATGCTGGTGCCCTGATCTCGGACCTCCAGCCTCCAGAAGTGTGAGAAATAAAGGTCTGCTGTTTAGGACACGAGTCTACAGAGTCCAGTTATGGCAGCTTGAGCAGATGAATACACCATTTTTACAGATTCTGAGCCATCAGCACTGTGGAATGTATTCTCTAGGTCCGTAGCTCACCCTCCTACTGACGATTCTAACCTGTCCCCAGAAGTGAGCAGTCACTTCTCTGGGAAGCTGAGGGACGTCCCAGCCCCACCCCCACGCCTCCTGGCCTGCCCGTGGCCTTCCTGGGCAGGATGGTGCCCTCAACAGCTTTGTTCTCTGAGAATCTCGAGGGAGGTGAGAGGCACACAGAAGCTTTGATATAGCCCCCATTTCACCTCTGCATCCTCACAGCCTCCCCTTGGGCTCCCAATCCCAGGCCCATCTCCCACCGCCCACATCCAGGCTTTCAGAACAACCAGCAATCGTGAAGGACCCCCCACACACACTTTCCCGCTGGAGAGACAGAGCTCCTCGCCTCCACGGTGGGTGGGAAGATCGGCGGCAGCAGAGGCAGCCCCAGTCCTGTGAGTGTCTGCGATGAGTCAGCCAATGGGCCTGGGGTGCTGACCATAACTGGCATCCAGTAACGGTCACTGAGCACCTAGTCAGGATAATTAATGCTAGCTCCGTCACTGCCGCCGTGTGCCCGTGGGCCCCCACCCTCTGCGCCTCACAGAGGCATGTTCCCTATCTTCACTGGGGCTGCGCATGGTGGGCCCTGTTCTCTGGGCCGTGGGAGGATGCACGGCACAGACACGGGGCAGTGCCAGTGCAGATAGGCATTACTGATAAAAAGCGCTGTTGCTCTTGTCGTTTTGCACTCTTCACACACAGCCTCATTGAATGCTTGTGTGATCTCTGCAAAGTGGTATCACTAACCCAGGAAATGAGAAACCCGGGCTGCAGGTGGTCAAGGCCATACGGGCAATCTGAGAACCAGGAATGAAGCCCATCTCCAGAGCCCAGTGGGCAGCACGGGGGCAGGAGGGGCGGCTGCCGCGGGCAACACCCTCCCCGAGCCTCCACTGTAGGGGTGTGCCACTCAGGGGCCCGGGAGGGAAATGTGGCAGGGGCTGAACAGGAGCAAAGGAGGGTGTGGTGAGAACTAGGGAGACAGCAGCTGTCTCAGTAGACAGGGCAGAGTCCCTTACAGAGAACCTAAGTGCCTGGCCGAGGAGGGCACTGGCCCAGGACCAGCCCTCACTGTGCAGGGCTCCCAGCCAGGAGCACAGGGAGCGGGAGGAGCACGCGTTTCCCCGGCTCCTGGTGCCAGGCTCTTCCACGTTCTCCTCAACAAAAGACACCATACAGCTGGCAAGGCAGGATGGAGGCTGTGAGCTTCCGGGCTGGGCTCCCCTGAGTGGCCCTCTGGGGGGAGTGCTGACCGCCAGCCTGCTGGCCCTTCCCTAAGGAGCTAGGGAGAGCCAGATCAGGCCATGGTCCCGGGGAGGACAGCGCCCGGGGAGGCAGGCCCAGCCTCCCACCACCGTGCAACAGTCTCCATACATCCTGGGGCTTCAGCTGCCAGGCTTATGCCCTCCCGCCCAGGCCTCGGTCCAGCCAGCCTATGAACCATATATGAAGCACAGCCGTAAATGCTGCCTATGAACTCTGATCATTCAATATAGTCCCTGTTTTGAGGACATTTACCCCTTTCAAAGTATTTTCTCGTTTGCCTTTTCAACAGCCCTGTGAGGCGGTTTGGAGAAAGTGTCATCCTGTCCATTTGGCAGGTGGGAAGGTTGAGTACCCATGTATGGGTGCGCTCCCGTCTCTCCACTGCTGCGAGGGAGCCCCTTCTGCAGCAGCGTCGCCTGCCGTCAGCCTGTGAGGACAGGCAGCACTGGGCTCCTCAGGCCGCCGGCTCCACTCGCCATCCCGGTCCTCCTCACTAGCGGATGGGGCATGCCCAAGCCCTCTTGGAAACATGGGCACCTGGTAACTTTCCTTCCTTCATAGTCTGTCCACTCAAGCAGGCCCACTCTTGGAGTCCTTCATGCCCTGCCTCCACCGTCTGCTGTGGTGGCTCTGGCACTTTTACTTCCCCAGGTGTGGGCCACTGTCTTCGGCGGTCTTTGGGGCCTTTCCCTGGACCCTGCACATCGTGCAGGTCAATGAGTGCAAATGTGGAGAACCGCGCAGGATGTGGTTCCCAGGCCTGAAGGGTGACATACCCCTCATTTCAGCGCACATCCCATTGGCCAAGACAGTAATGTGACCACAGCTTTAGTACAAGGGAGGCTGGGAAATGTAGTCCCAGTGACCCCAGGAAGAGGACCTGGGACTGGGGCATCGGGCTGGACCCCACCTGCCCAGGTCAGATACCCAGGCTCTAGCTCCCCTCACACCACCACTCAGCTCCCCCTGGGTTCCCCCACACATGGCCTCTCTGAGTCTCCTTCTGCAACAGGGGCTGAACCAAGACTGCTCAAACTGAAGCGCCTACATGTGGCTTTAGCTGCAGGATGTTTGATCAATTAAATACCAGAGAAGTGTAGAGCGATGGGAAGACATTTCCACTCAGCTAAGAGGAAATTGCAAGAAGGGAGACTAAAACCACATTTTAATTATAGAAAAAATAATTGGCAAAGTTCCTGAAATCCAAGTACGTTCCTGTAATGAGTTGCTAGGAACGGAATTCTTCTCTCCCCAGCTGCAGAGCAAGGCGCGGCCGATCCGGGAGGCCCAACTTAATTACAATCTAGGTGAGTATTGAAGTTGCAGCCACTCAGGCGCAGCAAGAGTTGTCCAATTACCAGGTCTCAGGAGGGAGTCTAGAAGCAGGTTTGAAAGAATGTCTCCTACACCTAGCACCTTTCCACACGGGGCTCCTGGAATCTGTCCAAACGTTAATTAACGTCCCTTCAGGAGGTCCCAGCCGTGGGGACTTTGGTGATGGACAAAATTTGGAGTCTCTGTCAGCAGAATAGGGTGTGACTTGGACACAGAACCATGGGGACATGGGTTCAAGGTCCAGACTACAAAAGGAGAGGAGAAAGTAAAGGTGAGGCGGGTAGAGGGGAGTGTGTATCTCGGGGGGGGCGGGGTGGGGTGGGAGTCAGGAGACCTGGAGGCCTATGTCCTTTCTGGCCAGCTTCAATTTCCAGAACACTCTGTGTTCATGCAAAGAAGTGCCTCAAAATGAGTCCCTGGCAGGTGCCCTGGTCAGGATGTCTGCACAGCCCAGCTAGGACATCAGGACACAGCGAACTGGGCTAACGGCCACTGAGCACTAGCTGAGAAGCCCTGGGTCTGGAAGGAGAGCCTAGCAGGGCGGGAGGTAAGCTGGGGATGCAGGAGGTGGAGATGCGCCAGACAGGGAGGAAGGGCAGCAGGACCCGCTCCACCTCAGAAGGGAGGAGACACCTGAACAGGTCACAATAGCAAGCGGGGAAGGAGTGCTCCAGGGATGGGGGAAGCATCTTCGAGGAGCATCTGAGACAGCCTGGCCACTCCAAGTGCTGCACAGGTTTCAGGGTGACGAAGTGGCGGCAGGTGAGCGAGAGTGGTGGAGGCTGGGGAGGGGCTGGTGCTGGAGCATCAGGGCCTCAGAGCCAAGCCCAGGGGTGTGAGCCTCCCCTTACAGGGGAGACAGTCCCAGGACTAGCCCTCCCCTCACAGCCTCCCCCACTGTGGAGAAGAGCTGCGGCCCTGGCACCTACTCCATCCTCACTCTCCCGTGACAACCTGTGACACAGGGCCCAGGCCAGCTGCCAAAACCTCTCCAAAATCGTCGCCTCCACTGCAGGCCGGAAAGTGTGCCTTCAGCTCCCACCCTTGCTGAAGGAAGGCAGCTCCCGGGAAAGTTTCAGCCCCCTGCCTCAGCCAAGCAGCGAGCGGTGAGTCCTTCTTCCCCTCCACTCCAAGCCTGACCCTCCCTCCCCGAACCTCTCTGCACACCTGTGCCTCCTGGCAGGCCCACTCAGATGTCCCTTTTCTGTGGCCTTTCCCCCAGGCAAGACTTACAACACTTCCCCTCCTGCAACCTTGGCCTGCCCCACACAGGGCTTGTGCCTCTGTCGCGCCATGGGGCTGGAGAAACGTGGGTCTCTCCCCAGCACCGCATGGCCCAGGGGTGCACCCAGCAGATGTTGGGTGGATCACATGGATGAACTGGGGAATTCACGGAGAGCTGGGAGTTTGGCAAACCCTCCTTCCTGATGCAGAAACTGTTTCACCAAAACACCGTTTTCTTCCTTCCTTCCTTCACTCTTCACTCAAACAATTTTTAGCTGCTGTCACTATGATCCAGTTTACTTGGAGCCGTGAGGCAGAGCAGAGCAAGAGAACATCAGGAGAGGAAATGGCCTTCATCTTCTCCAGCTGAAAGGACACGTGAGTGTACCATGGGTTCAAGCTGCTTCTGTGGCAAAACCATTTGTGCTGTCTACTACCATGTAACCAATTACCCCAAAATTAGCAGCTAAAACAACACATCTTTATTATCCCACAGTTCCCGTGCGTCAGCATCTGGACTCGGCTCAGAGGGAGACTCTGGCAAAGGGTCTCTCATGAGGATGCAATCAAGACGTAAGCCGAGGCGACAGGCTCATCTGAGGGCTTGACTGGGGAACTCTGCCTGCGAACTCTCTCACAGAGTTTTGACAGGCCATGATCCCTTGCCACGTGGGCTTTGCCACAGGGCTGCTTCATGACATGACAGCTGGTACCTCCCACATTAAGTGATCCAACAGAGAACAAGAGAAAGCACCCAAGACAGAAGCCACAGCCTCTTCATAATCTAACCTCATAAGTGACATCCCTTCACTTCTGCCATATTCTGTTCACCAATAAATCCAGCCCACATTTGCAGGAGGGGATTACATGAGGGCACAAATCCCAGGAGGAGGGGGTTCTTGGGGCCATCTCAGAGGCTGCCTACCATGTTTTATTCCTGTGGCAATGTTATCTTTCAAAACTGGCTGCAACAGTGTCTCCCACCCCACATGCTCTTCTAGAACCTTGCCATTCACCTGTCAAGAGGTGGAGCCAATGTCCCTATTCTTTGCACCTGGATGAAATTTTGTGACTATTTCAATCCATATGAAGGGACAGAAGTGATGTGATGTGACTTTTAAGGCTTCCACCTTGTTTTCTGGATACGCTTACTTTTGGAACCCAGCTGCCCTGCTTTAAAGAAGCCCAAGCAGCCCATGGAGAGGAGCCGAGACCCCGGACCCACAGCCCAAGCTGAGCTTCCAGCTGACACAGCACCAACCTGCCGTGTGATTGCACCCTCTTGGAAGGGACCCCTCAGCTGACGCCATGAGCAGCCCTAATTGAAGATTCATGAGAAAGATAAATTATTGTTATTTTTAAACAACTAAATCTTGGGGTGGATTGTTACCCAATGATAGGCAACCAATACAATTCCCACAAGTCCCCTCTCAGTGGAGGGATGAACCTGAGGGACTCCCAGTCCACCACCCCCAGGCCAAGGTTGGCAGGAAGAACTCACAAGCCTGGCTGGGAAGAAGTGAGCATGTGGAGTCCCACGGGTGCCAGGCTGTGGCTCTGGTGAAGACAAGAGAGTCTGCTGGAGTGGAGAGTGAGACGTCCCCCAGCGTCTGCGACCCTGGGAAGTATGAGGCTGCAGCAGGGCAGGGTCAACTCAGGCAGCAGTCTGAAGCCCAGAGGAAGGCCACGACAGGCGGCCCTGCCTCTCTTCCGGGGACTCATAACAGCTCCCCTGAGGACGTGTGCCCAGTGAGAGTGGGCAAGACCTGACTCGGAAAGCACGCTTGATTTCAGCAGCAGACAACCATCCCCAGACTCGCTGGCAGGAGGGGGCACATCAGAGTTCCCACACGGAGGGCACTACCCGGGGATGGCCACCACGGAAAGCAGCCACATTCAAGTGGGGACTGAGCCACAAAAGACTCCAGCTCTGGGGCTGAGAGGATGGGGTGGCGGCCCGAGCGGCAGCGCAGCCAGGCGCCAGCCTAGCCAGGCACGGGGGCTGGAGAGCCTGGAGTCTGGGAGGAACTGCCGGTCCCAGGCTGCTTCACACAAGCCTCCAGCATTCCCTTCCCAGTAGGCTGGCGGGAAACCAGGTCACATTCAGGAACCTTCTCACAGAGGGACCTCTCGTGACCACATGGAGATGTCCGTGGTGTCTTAACCCTGGATTGTCTCCTGCCCATCTCAGCAACACACACACCCGTCAGAGACTTTGCACGTGGAAATGGCAAATCCTGCAAGAAAAACTCAGAAGGTGGTGAAGGCAAGGAAAGATGGTGGACAGCTGCTGCCCTCACTCCCCAAATCCTCATAAAGAGGGGTCAGCAGGGTGGGCAGGTAACCACCTAAAGAGGACGGATGACATCCATAACCGGGAGGAGCGGCACCAGGCCACCCATTGGGCGCCGTGGCTCACAGGGTGCCCAGGGAAACTGCTGAGCCGGCAGATGTTGCTTTTCAAGAGCAACCTTTCCTATGATCACATCACAGGAGCCGGATGTCCAGCTCTGTCGGGAACACCATATACACAGGCACACTCACACACATATCATCTTTGCACAGGAGTAATCAGAACCAAAATTTAAGAATTAGGTAAAAGTGAGTTTTTTAAAAAATGTTTTCGTTTAGCATTGCAATATGATGTCCCATGTAAACCCCTTTTTAAAAAATTTCCCCCTGATCAAAAAATGGGCAGAGGATATGAACAGACATTTTCCCAAAGAAGATATACAGATGGCCAATAAACACATGAAAAGATGCTCAACATCACTAATCATCAGTGAAATTCAAACCAAAACTACACTAAGATATCACCTTACACCTGTTAAAATGGCTATAATCACTAAGACTAAAAATAACAAATGTTGGAGAGGGTGTGGAGGGGAGGGAACCCTCATACACTGCTGGGGGGAATGCAAACTGGTGCAGCCACTATGGAAAACAGTGTGGAGATTCCCCAAAAAACTAAAAATAGAAATACCATACGACCCAGCCATCGAAATGATGCGGGGTCGGTGAGCCGAGGAGTCGAAAGAAAGATTTCTTGGACTCTCAAGATCTGGCAGTAGTGCTCTTTTTATTTAGAGAATAGTGTGGAATAGCATGGAGACAGGACCCATGGGCAGTCAGAGCTGCTGCTGCCCTGAGTTGACAGTTAGGGCTAATTTTACAAGGCATGGGTACGTGACTTATTTTTACTGGAAAAAGAAAAGATGATGTAAAAAGTCATTAAATGATTTCAGTGCAGATGGGGTCTGGTTATTGTGCGGTCATATAACTTTTAGATACGAATCTGGTCATATAGATCGGCATGTAGCTGAGGATGCCCTGGGCTTCTCTCCCTGGGGCAGCCCTAATTCATACCATAAAATTCCACCGGGTCATATAGTTTGGCATGTAGGCCAGGTCACCTTGGGCTTCTCTACCTGGGGCAGCCTTAATCCACATCACCACTACTGGGTATCTACCCAAACAACTTGAAATCAGCAATTCCAAATTAACATATGCACCCCCATGTTCATCGCAGCATTATTCACAATAGCCAAGACATGGAAAGTGCCCATCAACCCATGATTGGATAAAGAAGATGTATATATATATACAATGGAATACTACTCAGCCAGAAAAAAAGACAAAACCATCCCATTTGCAATAACATGGATGGACCTGGAGGGAATTATGCTAAGCAAAATAAGCCAGACTGGGAAAGACAAACACCAGATGATTTCACTCATATGTGGAATATGAACAAACACATGGACAAAGAAAACAGTTCAGTGGTTACCAGGGGAAGGGGGTGGGGAGTGGACACAGGGGGTGAAAGGGAGCACTTATGTGGTGACAGACAAGAAATAATGTACAACTGAAATTTCACAATGATGTAACTATTATGAGCTCAATAAAAAAAATTTAAAAAGAAAGTTATAAAAAATAATTTAAAAAAAAAATATATATATATACATTTGATTACATAAAAGCTAAAAAAAAAAAAAAAAGTCTGCAGACCCAAAACTACTATAAGCAAAGTAAAAAGAAAAAATGTCCCTATGACATTTTGGTCCCTAAATTAAGTGATAGCATTTTCTATGGCCTTTTCCTATTACCCCCTGGAGCAGTCCCCCACCGCCATCCCATCCAGCTGCTGGAGAGAGGCTGAGTGGTAGGGCTCCCCCCCCCCCCACCTCCCCACCCCCATTCCCCTCCAGCAGAGGCGGTAGGGAAGATTCTGAAAGCCTGGCAGGCGGATCAAGTTTCATCTGGCAACATTTAAAAAGACCCAGCCCCCAGCCCCTTGGGGCAGGACTAAACAGGAGCCTGGAGCCAACTGCTCTGCACAGCTCCTGACTTCCAGGCAAAGCCCGGCCTGAAAAGGAAGCAGACATGCTTGGAATTCCAAAAATGCACCCCTGTCTCAGGCCTCCGCCTCCTCCCCCTGGCCTGGCCTCCCGGGACTCAGACGGTGAGATGGGGAAAGCAAACCCAACCCCCACCCCTCCCGCTGACGCAGGGAACTCACGCCCTAACCCCAGGCTAGCCTGGGGATTTCCTCTGCACACCCCCAAGGCTCCCTGTGTGCCCAGTGGGCCAGCTCCAAGGAGGAATGCTGGTCCCTGTCTTCCTTGATAATGCAGCTCAGGGACCCCACCCTAGGGCCGTGATCTTTAGGAGGGGCCCCCACCCAAGTGAGCCCCAAGAAGTCAGGGGCTGGTGGAAAGAGGGGTCTCACCCACCAAAAGGCACACGTCCCTGATGAACCCCCAAGAAACTAGTCTGGTTTTCGAAGTGGGAAAGAACAGGTCTCCAAGAATAGATGATGTACCCAAGACCTGTCTGTACTACCTCTGCAGACAGGTGTGTCCCCACAACAGCGGAGAGGGGACAGCAGACAGGACACAACAGACAGAGGACCGCAGATGGGGGAAGTAGACAAGACACTGCAGACAGGGGACGGCAGACAGGACACGGCAGACAGGACACGGCAGACAGGGCACGGCAGACAGGACACGGCAGACAGGGCACGGCAGACAGGACAC
>NC_060270.1:63886756-63925255 GCF_021613505.1 Equus quagga
GACACAGCAAACAGGACATGACAGTCAGGACACAGCAGACAGGACACAGCAGAGAGGACACGGCAGACAGGACACAGCAGACAGGACATGGCAGACAGGGGACAGCAGTCAGGACATGGCAGACAGGGGATAGCAGACAGGACACAGCAGACAGGACATGGCAGACAGGGGACAACAGTCAGGACACAGCAGACAGGACACAGCAGACAGGGGACAGCAGTCAAGACATAGACAGGGGACAGCAGACAGGACACGGCAGACAGGATACAGCAGACGGGACAGGAGACAGGACACGGTAGACAGAACACAGCAGACAGGACACGGCTGACTGGACGACAGCCATCTTTCTGGCACCTGCACCTGTACAGAGACCACCTCTCCCCACGCCGGCCCCGGCCCCGGCCCCTGGCACTCTTCATCTGTGCCTGGGAGGTGGGACAGGAAAAGCTTGTGCACTGAGCTGACCTATGAGGCTGATGAGTGGTTTGAATGCAAAATGGCTTTATTTTTTCTCCAATCACTACTTTCAGCCCTGTGTGTCAAATCTCTCTTTGGGCACATTGAAGTATTAAAAAATCCAGTCCAGAAGAATAGTGTCCTTGGGTCAGTCTGGTTAAAACTTGTTGCACTCTCCCTGCTCTCCGGGCGGGCAGGGTGGAGGATTAGGGCTGAGCGAAAGGGCCTCCCTCACGAGGCATGGCTCCCCTTCTGCAGAAGGGCCCAAGCAAGGCTCCTCCCGGGGTCTGGCTGCTCTCAGGTGGGGTGGTCCTAGGGGATCCCCCCGCCCTTGTCTACCGGTCTGCTCCTACCAGGAGCCCAGCTCTCCTGGGTGGGAGTCCACAGTGGGGTTCAAGGCCAGCCACACTCTGTGGCACGCTGACTCACCCAAAGGCCGGCCCCCCCCCCCCCCCGCCCCCCGCCAAGCTCTGGAAGGCCCCTATGCTCTACCTGTAAGACCCTCCAAGTTCCGGGAAGGACCCTCTTCCCCTCCCGGGGCACTAACCATGGGGAGGCTCCAACAATTCTCTCTCCTCTTCTACCTGCCCCGAGGGTTCAAGCAGCCACTGCTATCCACACCACCTGGTTAAAGGGCTCCTGTCACAGTGTGCTCCCAGGGCCCGTCTCAGTCAGCCCCAGCTGGGGGTTAAACCACAGACAGTTCTGGAGGCTGAGACGTCCAAGATCAAGATGCCAGCAGACCCTGTGTCTGGTGGGGGGTCGCCTGCCTGGTTGGTTCATTGATGGCTCTCTTCTCACTGTGTCCTCACATGGCAGAGCAGGAGGGGGAGAGAGAAAGAGCATCTCCTCTTGTCTCTTCCATAATCTTATTCATAATCTTATTCCTGAGGGCTCCACCCTCATGCCCTAATCGCCACCCAAAGGCTCCACCTCCTAATACCAGCAAGTTGAGGGTTAAGATTTCAACATATAAATTTTGGGGGACACCAACGTTCAGCCCAGAACAGGGACAGACATCCATGGTATCGTAAAAATTATGATGGGCACAGTACTAACGATAATGCATCACACTTGTATTACCTCCCGCACACCCAGCCAGGCTTTGCGCAGCCAGCCGCCAGCCACTGGGGTAGGAGGCTGGGCACCTCTGAGGGCTGAGCTCCAGCTGCCTGCTTTCTGATGTCTTCCTCCCAAAGACCTCAATGAACTCCCATTGTCCCTATTTCACGGACAAAGAGAAGTCAAGTGACTTGCCCAAGGTCACTCAGCCAGTACCCACATCTCACTCTACACTAGTGATGCTCAAAGTATGGCCTGGGGACCCCTTTTCAGGGGGTTTGAAAGGTCAAAATTATTTTTTATAATATTGAGATACTATTTGCCTTTTTCATTCTCATTATCTTACTAATATATACAGGAGTTTTTCAAAGACTAATGGCGGGCATGTAACACACCCTCACTCTGATGGCTGATGAAATGTACACTGTGTGTTCCTATGTTTCACAAGCTTCTCCATTTTAAATTGTACGATGGAGAACGCAGATCGATAGAACCATGGTGTGCTGGTAAATGTTAACCAGGTCTACAAACAAGAAAGCCCTGCCATGCAGCATTTACCCATTTCCAGGGTATAAACGTTCTCGCCATGGCAGATTTTCAGCTACCAAGGTAACGTCACTGAGCACAGAGTTGGAAATGTGTGCACAGTCAGCTCTCACCAGCTGGTGAGAGACAGCTCCAGCACAGCACACCACTGGAGCGGACACACATAGACAGGGCTCTTTGGGGTCTTCAATAATTTTTAAGAGTGTAAAGGGGTCCTGAGATCAAAAAGTTTGAGAACCACTGCTCCCCATCACCCCTGACGGAAAGCTGTGCAAAGCACTGCATTAGGCAGAATCGGGACCCGAGGCAGAGGACCCCACCTTCCAGAAGCTCCAAGCCCACGGGGAGTCCCTGGTGGAAGCCTCACGCAAGTGAAGGGTCAGTTGGAGGGTCAGACTGAAAATGTGCAGGCGGGCTGAGAAGGGGTGGTGATTGTGTGGTCTGGAGAGGCAGGGGGCGGGCCCTCAGCAGGGGCTCTGTCATCAGGCAGACAGGGTTTCTGACAGGCACAGCTGTCCTGGACTACTCTGAGCCACATTCCTCACGGAGGACCCCAGGGCTCCACTGCCGATGGGCGTGCTAAGCAGAGATGCAAATGGAGCAGCAGGAAGCCTGGTGGTTTGAAGAATGATAAACAGGGGAAAGACTTCTCCAGAAGGTCGCCAGACTAAGCGAAGCAGGTTAGACGTGAGTTTATGCGCTGAAAAGAACCTGTACACTAACACTAGCCTGTCGCAGGAGTGGAGCTGCCGGGCCCAAGGCCCAGGGGGCCCCATGACCATCCTCAGCTCGCCACTGCTCACCAGGCTTTTTCCTGCCCAGCTCTGGTCTAGGATCTGGGAGACCAGAGAAGAAGAAGACTGCCCTGCCCTTAAGCTGGTGGGCAGACAGACAGGGAAACTCAGAGGGCAGGGAGGGGCCACAGGGTGCTGACAGCAGCAGAGCCCAAAGGAGGCATCAGCCAGTCCATCAGTCGGGTGCGGGTGGAAGGGGGCTCTTCAGGAAGGAACACGTGCCAGGATATGGCAGCGCAGCAGGAATGCCCCCGGTCCACGGGACGAACAAGTGCCCCAGGGCAGGAAACAGCAACGACTAGGATGTGAAACCGCCTCGGGCCTGTGAGGGAGGATCTCTGGGCATCCGGAGCAGGTCAGGCTAGAAAGGCACTGAGGATGAACCCACAACGGCCAGGCCCTGAGGGGCACCCTGTGCAGGAGACAGCGGCTACAGAGCGCAAATTCCTTTTGATCACTCAGCTAGAAACCAAGCTGCATGGTTTCCTGTCCCAGAAGGGCCGGATGACCTGGTCCTTGTTAGCCTCACATTATCTGCCCAGGAAGTTCTCCCGTGCCCCATTTCTAGTACCACTGGGTTGGGCGTGACCCTCCCTGCTCCATGCCCCCTCCCCTGCCCTGGGACTTCCTGCACAGTCTCTCCTTGTGGGTACTGGGGAGGGGGACGGTAAGCCTGGAGCTGCTGAGATCCCTCTTCCCCAGCTCCAAGGAAAAAGTGCGAGATGAGACCAGCACAAGGGCTAGAACGAACCCAGGCCCCTCACCAAAGCCGCCTGACCCAGAGTCCTAGGTGGCCCAGGGGAGGGTCATTAAATGCCCTTTTTGCGCAAGCAGTGTGAAGGCGGTTTGGTTTCGGTGATCAGTAATTAAGAGTTACATTTTCATTTGCAGGAGCATAGTCAGCAACGGGGAAATGAGGAAACAGATCATTGAACAGCACGAATCAGCAGCTTTCAGGGTTGAGCGTGAATGAGCAAACAGTAAACGTTTGACATAGCATCACTCTCATCTTCGTGCTCATCACCTATCTACTGACTTTAAAATGTGCCAAGTGCCTTTCACGTAAACCATCCCATTTAATTTTCCCAACCCCTGCAAGATACGCAAGACTCACCCCCGATAAGCAGGACTCACCCCCCAACATATATATTATAATTGAGAAGACAAACACTTAGAAAGGCCAAATAATGTGCCCAAGGTCCGCCAGCTGGTAAATAGTGGGGCCAGAAGTTGCCCAAGGGCTGCCAGACTCCACAGCTCTCGGCCACCAAAATCTGGAGGGTGAGTGTGAGAACTTCTGAGTCACAGACACACAATCACAAACCACACTAATGCACCTCTAAAAAAGCTGAAAGATGGAAAAATAGAATGGGTTTCCAATTCCGCAATTACATATGCATTTCACTGATCAGGTAAAATAACGCACTGCCGTCAATGCTTGTCTCAGGCACACTGAACTTTGGGAACCCTCAGCATTGTCCCAGGACTGGGCAGTGAGAGGGACGGCCAGACCCCTCTCTGCGAAGGTGGAGGTGGAGGTGAGGGCTCACTGAGCAATGGACCTAAGCCCACCAGGCTTGACGGCCAGGAAAGGGAAGGAGGCATGACTGCCAGCTACGCTCATATGCACAGTCAGCCCCCAGGTTCTCCTTCCTGATGCCAGACTCACAGGAGTGGAGTGGACACACAGGGACCAACATCTCAGTTTGCCCCCAGCTCCAAGAGGTGAAATGTGTGACATAGGCTGATCCAAACAGCATGTTCCATCCACTGGGCCTCAGAGACTCGTTCAGGTGTGAGAATGTGACCATCCACCTAGACGGACTCTCAGGATATGCCGGCAGGAATTCTCAGACACAGGTGCCTTCTCTAGCTCCCAAGCCTGTAACTGTGCAGGAGTGAGGCTTGGAGCTGCAACAATCGCTTTGCTACCATCACAGAAGTCATCCTGAGGTGCCTGGCCACAGAATTGAGCACAGAAGGAGAATCACAGACAAATGAAGCGAGAGGTCATGAATTTTACTTACAGGTGACAATGTGTCAGGGACCACTGGCTGCCTACGAAAATATCCATTCTTTCTTCTATTCTTCTTAGTAACACTTTGATTTTGCTCAACAATGTGCCCATGAGAAAAACTACATTTCCCATCCTCCCTTGCAACAGAGGTGACCATGTGACTAATTCTGGCCAATGGTACGCAGGTAGAAGTTCTTGGGCTGGACTTCCAGTAAAGCTACTTTGAAAAGAATCAACAGTGTGCTGAAGGTTCCAGCCAGGGCAACTAGGCAAGAAAATGAAGTAAAAGGTAACCAGATTGGAAGGGAAGAAGTAAAACTATCTACTTGCAGAAGACATGATCTTGTACATACAATACCCTAAGGAATCCACACATGCACACACAAAACATCTATTAGAGGTAATAACTAAGTTCAGCAAAATTGCAGGACACAAGATTAATATACAAAAGTTAGTTGTATTTTTATACACTAGCAATGAATAATCCAAAGATGAAAGTAAGAAAGCAATTCTATCGACAATAGCAGCAAAAATAAAACAAACTACTTATGAATAAATTTAACAAAAGTGTAAGACTCATACATTGAAAACCACAAAACATTGGTGAAAAAATTAAAGAAGACCTAAGTAAATGGAAAGACACCAGGCATTCAGGGATTGGAAGACAATATAGTTAAAATGTCAACACTCTCCAAATTGCTGTACAGATTCAATGCAATTTCTAAATACCAGCTGCTTTTTTCACAGAAATGGATAAGTTGATCCTAAAATTAATACAGAAATGTAAGGAACTCGGAATAGCCAAAATAATCTTGAAAAAGAAAAATTTGGATGACTCACACTTCCCAATTTCAAAACTTACTCAAAGCTACAGGAATCAAGACTATAGTACTGGCGTAAGGGTGTATATAAAGATCAATATAATAGAATTGAGATTTCAGAAATAAACTCATACATCTATGATCAAAGGAGTTTCAACAAGTCTGCCAAGACAATGCAACAAATGGTACTTGGTCAATTGGATATTCACATGCAAAAGAATGAACTTGGATCCCTACCTCACACCATATACAAAAATTAACTTAAAATGGATCAAAATCCTAGAGGTAAGAGCTAAAACCATAACAGTCTTAGAAGAAAATAGGTGTAAATCTTCATGACCTTGGATTAGGCAACAATTTCTTAGATATGACACCTAAACTATAAGCAACCAAAGGAAAAAAAATAGGTAAATTGGACTTCATCAAAGCTAAATCTTTCATACATCAAAGGGCACTATCATGAGAGTGAAAAGACAAACCATAGAATGGGAGAAAATATTTATGACTCATATAACTGACAAGGGTCTATACCCGGAATATAAAAAGACAGCCTAATTTAAAAAGAGACAAAGGATTGGGGCTGGCCCCGTGGTCGAGTGGTTAAGTTCGCACCCTCCGCTGCAGGAGGCCCAGTGTTTCGTTGGTTCGAATCCTGGGCACGGACATGGCACTGCTCATCAGACCACACTGAGGCAGCATCCCACATGCCACAACTAGAAGGACCCACAACTAAGAATATACAACTATGTACCGGGGGGCTTTGGGGAGAAAAAAGGAAAAAAAATAAAATCTTGAAAAAAAAAAAGAGACAAAGGATTTGAATAGACTGTTCTCCAGAGAAGATATGCAAGTGGTCAATAAATGCATGAGAAGATGCCCAACGTCACTAGCCATTAGGGAAGTGCTAATCAAAATCACAAGGAAATATCACTTCACATCCTCTAGGTTGGCTCTTATCAAACAAACAGACAATAACAAGTGTTGGTGAGGATGTGGAGAAATTGGAACCTTCATATACTGCAGGTGGAAATGTAAAATGGTGCAGCCACTTGGGAAACAGTCTGACAGTTCTTCAAAAAGCTAAACACAGAGTTACCATTTGACTGAGCAATTCCACTTGTAGGTATATATCCAAGAAAAATGAAAACACGTCTACACAAACACTTGTACAAAACTGTTCATAGCAGCATTATTCATAACAGCCAAAGGGTGGAAACAGCCCAAATGTCCATCAACTGATGAATGAATGAACAAAATGTGGTATATCCACTCAATGGAATATTGTTCAGCAATCAAAAGGAATAAAGTACTGATACTATGACACATATGAACTTGAAAATTTAATGCTAGATGAATGAAGCCAGAAGTCTTCTATTTTACATGAAACATCCAGAATAGGCAAATCCAAAGAAACAGAGAGTAGGTTTATAGTTGCCAGGGGCTGAGGGACGAAAGCAATGGGAAGTGACTGCTAATGGGTACACAGTTTCTTTGGGGGGTGATGAAATATTCTGCACTTAGTTAGTGGTGATGATTGCATAATTCTGTGAATATACTAAAAACAACTGAATTGTACACTTTAAAATGGTGAATTTTATGGTACGCGAATTATACCTCAATTTTTTTAAATGATCCTTATTGTTTAAGCCAATTTGAGGCAGATTGCGTTTCTTACAAACAAAAGCTGCCTCTGTGGTACTCGGTAGGGCCGCCCTTCCCTGCTTTCTGCCTCACTCCCCTGCCAGGAAGGCAGTCTGCTTTCTCTCGGAGCGTGGATGGGGATGAGGCCTGGCTGTAACTGCCGAGGCCACTGAGACCAGGGACAGGCTGGGAGAGCTGTGTGCAGGACCAGAGATACCCCCCAACTCCTGAGATGGAACAAATTCCCAAGCTCTTGCTCAAGTTTCCTGGGTCTTGCCGCCGCGGGGTTGACCCCTCTATGGCTCTGGAGGAGCAGGGACTGCGGGGGAGCCCATCAGATTGGCTCATGAACCACTATCCTCCCTCCAGGTCACTGGTCAGCCCCCGTGGCCAGTTGCCCATGTACTACTAACAATGGCCTCCCCTGGGCCAGAGCAGCTTGTGCTCCTTTTATGAACAGAGGAGTATGGGACGCGACTGAAGCCATACAGATACAAGCCACACCGTCACCTCAGCTCACTCCACAACTTTATCCTGTAGAAGGCCCATTACACTGTTTAAATACATGACGGGGCGTGTACTGAGATGTTTCTTTGGCCTTGGGGCAATTGGTGACTCCAGTTTTGGAAATGTCCAGCCTAAGTCCCTCCCAGCCATGTTTCATGGTGGCAAGCTTTCAGATCCCTCATCCACAGTGTGGGAGCGCACAACCCTGGGAACATCTGGCCCACCAGCAGAGACATCCTGGGTGGCTCTGTCGAGGGTGGGAGGGAGATGTGGGTTCAGATGCGGAGCAGACTGAGACTCCCTGGCTTTCTTAAGATGATGTCAGCCTATCATCACACCACTCAACATCTAAAGGGGGTGCATTGGCCTCTTGTCGGCCAAGCGGAGGAGCCGTACTTCAGGCTCTCGCCAGAGAGCAGACCTCAAACTCTCTGTTCTCCAGCTTACATCAAAAGAATATTATTCCTGGAGGACTGCCCAGAGAACACACATTCCATGGACTCCTAGAGGTCACACCCAAACTGAGTGGTTTGGCCTATAAGGATTGTCTGCTGAGCCGTGCTGAGGGCTGTTAAGACAGACCCACGAATCCAGCGTTTGTCACTATTACACTGTTGATTTCTTGGGTTTTTAAAAATCTTTTTTAAAGTATACATTTACACAGGAAAAGGCACAAAGCAAAAAATGTGTGATAATCTAGTAAATACCCATGTAACTACCACCCAGATGAAAAAATAAAACATTGCCAACTCCCCAGAGGCCACAGGGCCCCTCCACGTCACCGAAGGTGACTTCATTTAAATGGAATTAGACAATTGTACTCTTTTGTGTCAGGTTTGTTTCATTCAAGGTTACCCTTATGAGACCTATTCATGTTATTGCACGTAGCCATAATTCATTAATTTCCATAGCTCAGAGCATCCCACTGTGTGAAAGAACTGTTAATTGAGTTTAGGGGCCATTTCCTGCTTGGGGCTGTTACAAATAACGCTGTTAGGAATGTTCTGTGCATGTGTCCTGATGTGCACATATACACACATTTCTGTTGGGTATATTCCTATAAGTGGAATTGCTGGGTCATTGGGGATAGGTCACTGGCAGTGGAGGCCTTCAATTATGTAGAAAATATTAGAAATAGAAATAATGCCAAATTGTTTTCCAAAATGGTTGTCCCAATTTACACTCCCACCAGCAGTGTGTGTGAGCTCCAGTTGCTCCACATTCTCCTCAACACTTGGTATGTCAGTCTTTTTAATATTAACCATTCTGGTGAGTAAAGGTGTTATATTAGTTACCTATTGCTATATAACAAATTACCCTAGAACAGCAAACATTCATTATCTCAGTTTCCGTGAGTCAGGAAGTCAGGAGTGGCTTATCTAGTGGCTCTGGTGAGAGTCTCTCACGAGGTTACAGTCAAGATGTTAGCGAGGGCTGCGGTCATCTGAAGGCTTGCCCGAGGCTGGAGGATCTGCTTCTAAGATGGTGCGCTCATGCGACAGCAGGAGGCCTCAGTTCCTCACCACATGTGCTTCTCCATGGGGCTGCTTGAACACCCTCGTGACATGGCATCAGGCTTCCCCCAGGAAGTGATCCCAGAGAAAGAGCGAGAGAGGTCACGTCGTCTTTTATGACCTAGTGTTAGACGTGACGCACCATCACCTTTGCCATAACCTCGCCATTCAAAGCGAGTCACATAAGGCCAGCCCACACTCAAGGGGAGGGAAATTAAGTTCTACCTACTGAAGAAAGCAGTACTAAGAGTTTATGGACGTATTTTAAAACTACCAGTGGTATCTCATTGTGGTTTTGATTTGCATTTCTCTAACTAATGAGGTTGAATACCTTTCCATGTGTTTACTGGCCATTTATGGATTAATTCTTTTATGAAATACCGATTCAAGTTTCTTTCCCAATTTCCTTTTGGGTGTTTGTGTTTTCTTGTTGATTTGTAAAAGTTCTTTATTTATTCTGGATATGAGCCCCCGCTCAGTTATATGTGCTGCAAATACCTTCTCCCAGCTTTAGCTTGCCTTTGCATATTCTTAATGGTATCTTTGATGAACAGACATTCTTAATTTTAACGTAGCACAATTTATCAGTCTCTTTATGGTTTGTGCTTTTCCTATCCTGCTTTAAAAACCTCCGGCCACCCTAAAATCATAAAGCTATTTTCTTGTGTGTGATGGCTTGGCTGGGCTGAACTGCAGTCCTCAGAACGCCCTTCTAGTTAGGCTTTCAGTTGGGGGGGTCCACAGGGGTGACAAGGGATAGTCTCTCCTGGGAGCTGGAGGACAGAAGAGAGGCAGCAAGCACGGAGCGCGCACACCTTCCCCAGTTGTCCAAACGCTGGCCCGGTAGCACTGGGAAGGGATTCGCAGACGTGACTGAAGCCCCAAGTCAGCTAATCCGAAGGGAGCATATCCTGGGGGGCCGGACTCGATCTGTGGGAAGGCCCTTACAAAGGAAAGGGCTCAGCCATTCCCTGCGCCACACTCCACAGCCACTGGGTCTTCCTTCCTGACCAACTGCCCGGCAGACTTCAAGACCTCAGACTTGGTTCTCCAGTCCCCACAACTGTGTAAGTCATGTGATAAAGACACACACACACACACATGCACGCACATGACCACCTACTGGTCCTGCTTCTCTGATTGAACCCTGACTGATACACCCGTATTATCTTTTAAAGATGTGTTGCTTTGTCTGAACCCAATCCACTTCATTCTTTCGTGTCTGGTGTCAGATGGGGGTCAACGTTTGTTTTCTCCCATTTAAACACTCAATAATTCAGCTCTGTTTACTAAAAAGCCCTTCCTTTCCTACTGCTTTGCCAGCTTCGTCATAAAGGAAGAATGCATATATTCACGACTCTGCGTTTTCTAAGCTGATCTGCTTCGGCCACCATGAAATCAGTTTCAAATTTGCTGCCCACTTTCAAGAATATGTCAGACTTGATGACATGATTTCTGAATACCAATTTACCACTGACTTTACCCTCTAATTCAGCCCCTTATTTTCCCTGCATTCTGGTGCCCAGTAGATGCTCATTAAATCTCAGCTTCCTCCCTTTCCCTTGCTGTGGAAAAAGAGAGCCCTGGAACTGAGCTACAGAATGGCTGGCTCTCTGTGAGGGGCACAGGGGGTAGTGAAGTGGTCCCACAAGCCCTTGTGACTTTGTTGGGAGAGGGATGGGTGGTGGAGGTAATCTGAACATGAGACCTGTCACAGTGTGCACTGTCCGGGTGGCCATGAAGCAGGCCACACAGACCGGGCATGGAGGCGCAGGGCAGGCACAGTCCCCATCCCACAGGGACAGGGGTCAAGAGGGTGGGCATTACACATGTGCTTTACATTTTAACATGTAGTTTGTTAAAATTATAAACATGGTATAAAAACATTCCTTTGCTATCTTGACAACAGTTGCTCTTGAGCGTGGGTAGGACAATCCCCCAACCTAAGCCAGCATCGTTTCCCATTCGTCTGCGTCCTGTCGGACCCCGTCCACACAAACGTGGGGTCTTTTCCACACAGCGGCACCAGCCGAAGCGAAGCAGCCAGTCCTGCTCTTCTTCCTGCAACATCATAACCAATGGCCTTTGGCCCCTGCCTCCTTCTGGACCTGGCCACAGCGCTGGCCCATGAGGGGTCCGCCCACAGAAGTTTGCAAGACTGGACCCATCACTGGTTAAGTAAATTATGGCTTCTCCATACCATGAACTACAATGCAACTCCAAAAACGGATACGCCCCGACACCAAGTGGACTCCTCCATAAGACTGTTGAGTGAAAAAAGCAACATGAGGAACAGCGTGTAGCGTTCACTGCCGTTTCTGCAAAAACTGGGGGAAAGGGAGATTTACACACATATTTGCTTGAATACACAGGAAATATCTCTGGATATACATCTGAAAGGACATACAAGAAACGTGATACTGGCTGTGTAGGGAGAAAGGGTGGTGGGGCCGGGCACGAGTGAGCCTCCACCCCAGCCTTTGACAGCTCTCTCGCCATGTGAGCCATGAGGAGACTCTGCCTTCTCACAAAATCAAAACAACTGTTCCAAGAAAGAAAGAAAAGAAGGAAGGAGGCGTCAAAGGCCTAAAGGAGCACGGCTCCCCAGCTGGGCCAGGACCCGGAGACCTGAGAGGGGGAGGAGCGGGCTCCGCCGCCCTGTGCAGGAGGCCATCGCCGCCAGCCCGCCAGCCCCGGGCCAGATGCGCCAGCTCCCGGGCTCCCCGACGCTGCTCTGGCAGGAGCCCCGCCCGAGGCCTGCAAAAGGCGGCTGCCACGCTGCCAGCATCCCCAGGGCTTCTCCTCCCCTCGGCTGCTGGCAGAGGCGGCCCTGTTTCTTGGCAAGGCTCCCAGTGTGAAGAACGGGGTGGCCGCGGGCCGCGTCTACATACAATGGCTCGGACATGGTTCAAATTAGGAAAAAGCTTTCTGCACCTCTGCGCGCCAAACCCCATTCCCTGCCGCAGCCGGCAGCCGGGCGGCGAGAGGAGCCCGAGGCCGGTGTGGGACGGGGGGCGGGGGGGGGGGGCACGCGTGGGCTCAGGAAACAGCCTCATGAGCTCGTGAGGGGTCAGGCGCCGCGAGCCCGTGGGCGTGGGTGTAAACAGGCAAGTGCACGCAGCTATGGGCAGGCGTGCATGTGCACGTGTGCACACCTGGGTACATGTGCGCATGTGGAACAGGCCCTGTGTGTGTCAGAGAAGCCTGGCCCTGCAGCAGGGTATGCAGCTAGGGGCCATTCCCATGGGCTTGCAAGGCTGGGGACAGAGGCCAGCGTGATGTGACCCACCTGTGGATTCCAGCCCCTGCTTCCCTACTTGCCAGCTGGATCTCCAGAAAATTCCCTGAGTGCTGAACTTCAGTGGCTTTGTCTCTATGACACAGGTGAGTGGTGAGGACTCAGTGAAGCAAGATGTGTGAGGGGCCCCACACACCTTATGGACACCGACACTCAACAAACGCAGCCCCGGTCCCTGGCCTTCCTGCCAAGGGTGCTCTGAGCGGCCTCTGTTTCTGGCTTGGACTCTGGACCCCACTGATGGGGTTTTCCGGTCCTAAAAGTACACGGCTTTCCTCACAGGCCAGCTGAGGTCAGAGCTTGTAGCCCAGGGCCGAGGGTAGGGCCTGGCGTGAGGCAGGTGAGAGGCCCCAGGCTCAGGGGACAACGGCCCAGGTGACCCCCTCTGGACTTGCCCAGCCCAGCGAGGACGACCATCCAAGCATCTGTGCTGAGCCCACAGAAGGCCACGCTCCGAGACAGCCCCACCCGGCCACAGCGACCACAGGACCCTGCCCGCTCCCCCAGTGGGGCTCTCTGGAGCAGGCTGGATGCCTGCCCGCTCTGACTCTCTCTCCTCCTGGCCCCAAATGCTCAAATGCAGAGGCAGAGAGCCCACCTCTGGGCCCCAGGCCAAGAGAGCAGATCTGCAGGGAGCAAAGGACCGAGCAGAGACCCTCCCCAGACGTGGCGGCCAGCGTGCCAGCCTCTGCCAGCTGCCCTCCTGATCACCCCCCTCTGCCCACTCGACAGTCTCAGCGGGCCTCCTGTCACCTCCAGCCAGTGGGAGGCACCGGCGGATCTGGCAAACAGAGGTGGGCCGTTGATTCCGCCAGCCCCTTCCCTGCCACGCCCCTGCAGCTTGGCGCCACCACTGGGTGCCCCCCATGCCAGATGCTGTGTGGTCTCCTATGGCTGCCCCCGAGGTTTGAAGGTGCCAAGCTTTGCTCACAGGACTCTGACCAACACACTGGCCCAGACCTCCCCCCTGAGCTCCAGTCACAGGACCAACTGCCCACTGGCCATGGCCACAGGTGGCTGCCCATCGGCTGGTGTGAGCCCCCCAGAGGCTCTGCTCATCAGGGTACGCCAGACCTAAACGGTGATGGCAGGAAGCAGCCAGCAGACACTTGTCTGGTCTCCTTCCCTCATCCCACAGAGCCCCAGGCTAACCACATCCTCACCTGCACCCCCAGCCTGCATGGCCACCTTCCAGCTGGACCACGACCTACCGGCCACAGCTCCTACTTTGTCGCCCTCCCTACCCCCACGTAGTTTCCACACAGCAGCCAGAGGGACCTTTTGAAAGGGAAAAAAAGGAATAAAACAGGAGAGAAAGAGAGTCGCTCCTCTGCTTAAGCCCTTCCGTGGCTTCTCTCCCCTTCAAACAAAACCAAACTACTTACCATGGCCTGGAGCAAGACCCCACAGGAGCCGAGCCCTGACCCCCTCCCCGCCTCATCCTTTCCCTCACTGTGCTCCACATTAACAGGCCAAGTTTGTTTGAGCCTCAGGACCTTTACACTGGCTGCTTCCTCTGCCTGGTGATCTTTGAAACTCTGCTCTCTGCTCCTCCTCATCATTCTGGACTCTCCTGAAACATCACCTCCTCAGAGAGGCATCCCTGATTCCCTCCATGAAAGAGCCTGCCTCTGCCCAGCCTCTCTGTGCCTGACTCCACCTGCCGTCTTTATCAAGTGGATGTGCACTGGCAGCTGGACCGACAGGGTCCAGCGACGAGCACCTGGTATTCACACAGCTGCTGGCCTGGCACTGCCCCAGGGGAGAGCGTGCTGTGGACTTACTCTAGACCGGACCCTGAGCAGGGCTCCGTGCATGCTGACCGCACACAGCCCGACAGCCTGCACGCAGCCTGCCCTGCTCAGAGGGGATTTTTGAGTAGTCAGCATCGTTATCTTTCTCAGTTGAATGACAAATAGGAGGGTGCCAAGCTGGGCAGGGCCCTGGTCTGCCTGACGCTCTCAGGGGGCTTCTCAAGAAGGAGTCCATCCTCACGGGTGTGATGTGCAGGCTGATGGCTCCAGGCCTCCAGGTCTCAGGACAGGGGGGACGGGGGCAGGAGATGTGGCTCCCCACGCAGCTCCCACCTTGGCTGGCCCATTCCACAGGGCCTGTCTTCTCCTGATAGCCTTTCCCGGCTCCTGCCGCCCTCCAGCCCTGGCCTGGCCTCACCTCTTGCCCCTCTCCCCCACAAGGGCCTCCTTCCATTGCTCAGGTGTGGCCCCGCCCTGCCCCCCTAACCCAGAGCCTCGGGGCTGTTCCTGGGCTGGTCGTGCTTCCTCACCCCACACCACACCCACTGGCCAGCTGCTCAGCCTCCTCCTCAGGAGCCCCCTGTCCCCACCCCCTGCCAAGTGGATGCCAGAGCCACACATCTCACCCCGTCCCACCCAGCCCCACGGCAGCACCTCCAGTTATAGAGTTACCTGCTTCTCCCAGGAACTGTTTAGTGCTTGTCCACCCACCACCACCCCCACCAGACCCGGAGCTCAGGAGGACAGGAACCACGGCTGTGCATTCAGCATGAAATCCCCAGCACCCAGAGCAGATTACATGCTCCTGAAAGCTTTGTGGAAGGAAGAGACGGAGGGAAGGATAGAAGGAGAGGAGGAAGGAAGGAGCCAGCTGAGGCAGAACGCCAAGTTCTTGTCCTGTTCTGTCACTAACCTGCACCCGATCCCACAGTCGGGCAGGAGGGACCCAGGATCCTGAGGAGAAGACCGGCAGGGACAAGGCGGGACAGGAGACCTGGAATCTTTCTCCAGAAGGTCCAGGTTAGGGTCGGAAAGACACATCCCCTCAGCGGTAAGCACAGACCAAACCTCACGCAGCCGCTCCTGGAGGCAGGGAGCCCGCGGTCTTGCAGGGGGACGTGGACCCAGCGGCCACATGCTGCAGCCAGGGGCAGCCCACCCTGCGGAGCCTGGGTCTCCTCGGCTGGGGCGCGGGGCGTGCAGTCCTGCCCATCGCGCAGGCAAGGACGCCGTGTTCAGGGCTTGGTGCTGTCGGAGTGTGTTAACGCCGCTGTCCCCCTTCTCTTGGGATCCCAGCCCACCCGTTTACTCTGGCTGGAGGCGCTTCTCTGGACCCCAGAGGCCCTATCCTGAGGTGTGAGGCCGGGCCTCCATCCGAGGTGCCGAGGTTTGGGGTGCCCCTTCCCTGTGGAGGGGTCCACACATCTCTGCCAGAGCCCACCCCGCCGGTCAGTCTCCTATCCACCCTTCAGGGTCCTAGACACCGTGACACCAGCAGGGAAGGGATCTGGGCGACTTGGGTACCTCCTGAAGATCCCCAAGCCTCCAGTGTCTCAGCCAAAGGCGGCCACCGAGCCTGCGTGCAGATCTTCCCGGGCTCCCGGGCGCCGAGGATGCACAGGAGGGAAACCAGGCGCGGAGGGGCCCCTGTGAGCGCTCCCGGGAGAGAGAACAGTCACCGTGCGCGCGCGGCGCGTCCCCGGGTAAAGAGAGGCCCCCTCACCGCCCGCAGAGCACACCAAGTGGAGCGCCGAAGAGGACGCTGGACTCTGTGGGGCAACCGAGGGGCCATAGGGCAGGGGCTGGGGACCGCCACCGCCCCACAGATTTCCTTCTGGAGGGAGCAGTGAGGCCGGGTGCCGCCCGCCCCACCTCCGCTGGACACGCTCCCCACTGCCCGTCCCTGGAGCTCACACTCCTTCTCTCCCCCTCTCCTCGTCCCAGGTGGGCCGCACGCTCAGCCCTCCATTCTGGGCAGTAGTGGCTTCCTTTGCGTCCTCCTGCAGGGACTGGCGGACGTAGGGGAGGGTTGCTGATGGATGGTGATTGTCCGGTGAAAGCTGAGCGCCCTGCGCCCGCAGGGAGGACGACGAGGGCCTTCCGGCCGGGTCTGGGAGGCACTCGGTGGGGCGATTGCCCTCGGCTCCATTTGGTACTAACGGTAAAAATATCAGCCGAACTTGGCTCCCTACTTTAAAGAAACGTTAGACTCACTGACTAGACACAACTTCTCAGAGTTCGACATGTGGACGTGTATCATGAGCACCTTTTTAAACCCGCATTTTCTAAAATGCTTTTAGCTTTCTAAAACACTTTTACACTTAGGATTCTATGGATATAACTGCGCTGAGAGAAGTATAGCCACTACTAATAATTCCACAGTGCAAATGAGAAAACGAGGGATTCACATCAAATAACCATGTGAGTGGGCACAGGAAAGACTGATGCTCAGGGAGAGGCCAGGCGTGCCAGGACTAGGATGCTCTCTACACTTGCTGCCTCGTCTAACTTTATCTCACGAGGACCCTTGGAAGTGGGAAGGGGCATGAGGCCCACTCTGCAGACGAGGAGACTGAGGCTCTGGGGTCAGGAGCTCCCCCAGCTCTCACAGCCAGAGGAGAGTGGAGCTGAGCCACGGTTTGGTTTATGACATTGTTAAGCCAATTGTTAAGCCAGTCGCCTCTGGGCTGTGAAAGAGCACTGCCGCTTCACTCGGGGAAGTTCTGGCTGCTTTGGGACCTCCCTTCCAGAATGAAGGAACTTTCAAGAGTGAAAGAACAGATGGTACGGCCCGTCTCACGGAGACTCATGTAGGGACCTTAGAACCTGGGCATTGGTCCCATGCCCACCCCTGTCTGGCTGGGTCCCCTTAAGAAGTCCCCTCAACCTTCTAATCTACAATAGAATAAACATCATCAGATCGCGTGAGGGTCAATGGACACAACCGAGGTAGTTATGGGTCAGGTTGTCCTTCCAGGCATGGTAGGAGGCTGTGGCCCTGGCCTCCTGGAGTTGGGTATGCTTACGTGGCTCACTTTGGCCAGGGAGCAGACGTGACCTATGTCACTTCCAGGAGGAAATTCTAAGAGCTGGTTCACAGTAGTCCCATGGTCCCTTTTGTCTTGCCTTGGTGATAACAGAGACAAGAGATGGAGCCCAGGTCCTTAAGCAAAGAAGCTCAGTCCGCAGCTGATCCACGACAGCCATGTAGTAGAAGGGAGCCATGTGTTGCTTTCAGTTGCTGAGATTTGGGGGATGTTTGTTACAGCAGCAAACTCTAGCCTATCCTAATTGATACAGTAATATATTTGAAAATAGTACATGTTCTAGACAAATGCTTCATTATAACATGTATTTGCCTCACTCTTCTCGTCTATAAAGTTGGGCTCATCCACCCTGAGGACTAAATGAATAATACATATAAATGAGCACATACATGCTTGGCATAGAGTATGCGTTATATTTGTTGACTCTTATTATTAATGTTATTATCCTTGCTCTTATTTCTTTTTTGTCTTTTCCTCCATAAGCCCCAGCTCTTAAGCAGGACCAGCTCAGAGGTGTGTAAGAAGAGGTCGCAGGCCTGCACAGGGTAAGAGGCTGTGGCTGAGATCCCAGCATACAGCGTCACCTCAGGAAGCTCCATTCTTGGTGGAAGGGCACATTGTACTGTGCAAAGAGGGATAACGAGGACCCTTGTCTGTTTTAGCTCAAAGTGGGGGAAAACGATCGCTGAGAATTTGTAAACTCAAGACTCACTTCACATAGGTTTAGGATGCAAATGTATTGTACCTCGTGGCCTGGGTACCACAGTGAAGAGTGTTCTTGAGCTGAGCACAGCCCGCGGACACCCGGCACAAGTAGATGCTAATCCTCTCAACCCAAGTCACAGAGGAGCAGCACAGAAACAGCCCCAGTTCACTGGCCCAATGGCAAAGCAGTTGAGGAAGTGGGTCCTCAGGAGCAAGAGTCAAAAGAAACGACAAACAGAATCAGGCCTCCACATACTTCATACGATGGGATTAGCTAACAAGGACTATAAAATGTAAAATTATTAAACACATGAAAGAAGAAATGGAAATTATTAGAAAAGAGCAGAGTATTGTGTAAAAACAGAAGGCGGTTGCTCAGATAAAATGTCATATGCCGACGTGTTGGCCTCAGGCACTTCTCGTTTCCCAGGATTCCTCTATCAGTGTTGCGTTTGACTGCAAGTAAGAGAAAACCCAACTGACGGCAGTGGTTGGTCAGACCAGGAAATTTTTCTCCCATCACCACAAGTTCAGAGGAGGGCTTCTGTTAGCGCTGGTTCAATTACTCAACTGTAGCATCTAGCACCCAGGCTCCCATCTCTCCTCTTGGCTTCCCTTAATTCATTTTTTATCCTCATTCTCGCTGCCTCATGGTTACAAGACAGCTGCTGCCACTCCATATATCATGTGATTGAAGAAGGGAAAAGGGAAAAAATGTGAAAGGTGGAGACCAGCTACATCTGTCCTTGCTTCCTTAGGACCACCACCAACATCAGCATCATCACTACCCTCACCATCACCTCCACCACCACTTCCACTACCACTGCCACAACCACCATCACCACCGCCTCCACCACCATCACCACTGACACCAGCACCCCTGCAGACGTGTTAGCTTGTGTCTCACTGGTAGGAACCGTGACGTATGTCCACCCAGCCTCCAGGGAGCCGAGGAAAGATCGTGTGCACCTGAGGCTTGGCGTATCACTGACTCAAACAACACTGAGATTCCTTTAGCAGGGAAAGGTGAGAGGGAAGAAAGTTGCTGAGTAGGAAGCTGATAGTGTCCCACAAGCCCCCAGTTGGGACCCCCGACACGCACATATCGTAGCTTCTTCTGGTGATTGAGGTGGAGGGAAGAGGCATGGGGGTTCATATCGAACTTTCAGGAGGAATTTTTCAAACTACTCTCCCCACCCCCTCAACACCTACAACTCCACAATGCCCCCTGGGGTGTGTTCTCCACACCCTGTAGCCTACACATTGAGTCACTGAGACCCCGAATGTGTGGTGCCCCTCACATGCGCCAGGGCTGGAGTGAAGTTCAAAGCTGCGCCCTGGGACAGCCAGCCCAGGGGGCTACGGCCCAGGCCCTCCACACCGTCCTTGGTGACCTCCCCCGCACGCTTCACTCCATCCTGGACTCTTACAGATACCCTTCTCTGCTCAGGGGCACTTGCTTCCGGAAGACTCCCGTGTGGCAAGAGCGGTTGGGCAGGAAGCTGCTTGACTAAAGGTGAATTTAGAATCTTGCTAAAGAAAGAAACAGCGTTATTAAAGATAAAACAGCAGGAGGGAATGTCTAACCAGCTCCAGAAAGCACACTCTTTGATCATGTTCCCAGTCGCCATCAAAGCACAAACCTTATAGGAGGTTCATTCAATTACTATAGAAAGGGGAACTGAAGATAAAATTTCTGGTGAGAAATCCTCTGTTGGCTATTAGCTTGGGAAGTTGTCTTTATTTGAAAGTAATAAAATTTTATAAATAGTTAATACTTCAGGCTTGTCACAAATGTCACCAGAATTGGCTCAAAGTCACAAGGTTTTGCTGATTCTGGGGATGATATTAAAAATCACCATGAGAAAGTTCCAGAAGCTGGGCCACAAGCATCACTGGTGGCAGAAGAGCTGTCCACGCTAACCTCGTGTCCAGGCTGTAGCCATGGTGGGGTTTGAATATGAAACCCAAGGCTATTTTGAGCTGTGTGGGAGCGTGGAATCTGCATGGAGTTAAGCGATGCGCCAGTGGGTCGTTAACAGCGGTTTGATTTTTTACAACGCGCAGAGCTAGCTCTTATCAAAGGCAGGACAGCAAACGAAGTTCACGTAGGAGCGTTCACTTGCTGAAAATGCCAGAAGTCTGTATTAGAAAAAACAATACAACTGTATTTGCTGGCTTAAATCCACTAACGATCCAATTCCTTACTAGTTCCACTTTTTAATATAAATTTCATGGTATTCCAGTTGGTGATGAGCTGAATTTACTTTCTTCAACAACTGAGAGCAATTAAGACAGTTACTCACTTTGGATGCCGGGGAATTCCAAGAGCTGGGGGCTTCTCTTCCATGGCAGGTGGTGCCAGGGCTGGTGGGCACACGGAGTCCTGCCCACTGCGGGAGGCACGAGGGACGCACAACAGCTCCAAGCTGATGGCGGGATGCGTAGTGCTGCCAGAGAGGGGCAGGTAGAGGGAATCTGAGGAGTGAGCAGAGAGGGACTGAGGTACAGGTGGAAATGAGGACGTTGGCCTCCCAGGGTTGGAACTGGTCTTAGGTATGGCCCCTAGGCACCGGGGTAGTCGTCCGGGGGCCTGAAGGGGTGGGCCAGGGAAGAGCAGCCTGGTGCGGTGCCCTGACTGCCGTGTGCCGGCCCCCTTTCCCTAGGCAGCCTGTCCTTTTCCCCACAGAGGGCGCCTCCCCATCGCCCCGTCCCAGTCTGCAGGAGGGCCTGAGGACGGGCTGGGGACCTACTCTCAGACATCTGATGGAGTGCAAGGGGCACAGATAGTCCTGGCACAGCAGAGCTGGGTGACCTTGGCCAGGGCACCTGACTTCTCTGAGCCTCAGTTTCCTTATTGTAAAATAGGGCTAGAAACATTCCTTAGCACAGTGCATTTGTGTGGTACACGTAGAACCTAGCTAGTATAATTATTATTGTTAGCCTCATTTACAGAGGAGGAAACTGAGGCAGATAGCAGTTAAGTGATTTGTGCAAGGCCACAGGGCTAGCAAGTCAAATCCAGTCAAATCCAGGCTCTGTGCTGCTTTCCCTGTGGCGGGGAGCATGCATGGGGTGCCTCATGGGCCCTGGAAGCCTTGTGTCCCTGCTGCCTCGGGACTCTGTCCGTGGCTGGGGTACAGAGGGAAGCCCACAAGGCCCGGGTGAGCAGGGCAGGTGTGGTGGCTGTGGTCCCACACATACTGACTCTTGGATCCCAGGCTCACCTGCAGCTGGGCTCTGGGGCTGGCCCAGGAGGCGCCCTGGGGAAGGCCAGTGGCAAGCACCCACTTCCCCATGACCCCCGGCTCACCTCACAGCAATGCGCTCAACTGTGCACAGTCCACATCCTCGCACAAAGCCACCACAGGCCAGCACCTCATGACAACACTCGAGATACCGGCTGTGCATGTGGGCCAGTCACTCCACGGCCTCAGTGTTCTCCTCTCTAAATGGGGACAACAGAAGTTTCACCGTAGAGGGTGCTGTGAGGATAATATAAGCTGATGCTCTTAAGGCTGCCGAGCGCAGAGCCTGCCCAGACTAGGGCTCAATAAATCTCATTCCAGCTCCCTCCATCATCTCTTGTGTCACCACCTAAAATACTTAGTTGCATTTCCCCAATTTTCCTCCACCCAGGGCTTTTCCAAGGATTCCCATAGCTCAGCGGGGTGGTGGTGGGGGGGCGGGTTCCACCAAATGCCTCCAGCCAGTGAAGAGGACATGGCCAGAGTGAGCGACCATCACACCCCTTACCTTATGGTGTAGACATTGCCCCCAGTGCCAGTGGCCAGGAGAGGGGTAACAGGAATGGCACCTAGCTGGCGGGTGGCTCTGTGGACTTAATGAGCCGAACCATAGAAAGCCCTTGCTCAAAGCTTGTTGGCTAGGACGTACAAGGCCTGCCGTCCGGAGCAGACGTCCACTGCTGTGCAAGGCACCAGGGCGTGCACGTGCTCAGCGAGCCTCCTTCCCAGCCTGTCACAGCCTTTTCAAAAGTTTGTGTGTGTGTGTTTTAAGATAACCACGTGCTTTTTCTCCTTGCATTCCTAGAATAAATCCTATTTTGTCATGGTGTAGTGTTATTGGATTTAATTTTCTACTATCTAGTGTTTTTACATTTATATTCAAAAGTGAACTTCATCTCTAGTTGTGTGCTTGGGTGCATGCGTGTGTGTGTGTGTGTGTGTGCGCACGTGTGTGCATAGGTGCCGACTTTATCAAGTTTTGGCATCAAGGAAATTCTATGGGAAACACTTACTAAGAGTTTGGTGGACTTTGACTATAAAATTGTTTGGACCAGTTAGAAAATATAATAGAAGAAGTATTATATTTATAACAGCAATAAAAAATAAATATCTAGATATAAATTTCCCTTCACAGTACTGTTCTTTTTAATAGATGTATCATTTACTTACAACAAAATGCACCTATCTTCACTTTTTAGTTGAAGAATTTTGACAGGTGCAAACACCCATGGCCCCAAGATCCAGAATAGGGGCCACCCTGTGGCTGAGTGGTTAAGTTCCCGCGCTCCGATTCAGCAGCCCAACATTTCACTAGTTCGGATCCTGGGCACGGACCTAGCACACTGTGGTTTTAATTTGCTCTTTCCTGATGACTGTTAATATTAAGCATCTTTTTATGTGGTCATTGGCCATTTATATATCTTCTTTTGTGAATTGTCTATGAGTCTTTTGCCAATTTTTAATTGGGTTGTCTGTCTATTAATGATTTTTAAGAAATTCTTTACAGATTATGAATATAAATCCTTTATCAGATATCTGATTATGAAGATATTTTACTCTTCTGTGTCTTGGCTGCTCATTTTTTCTCCATAGTATCTTTTGATGAGTAGAAATGTTGCTCTTTAGGATGTACAATTATTATTTTTTGATTTATGTTTCATGTTTTTTGTTCTAATTTGGTCAGTGTTTTTGTCTTCCGCAAAATTGCAAATATTCTTTTATTTTCCTCTATAAGATTTTTAGTTCTAGGTTCACATTTAGATGAGTGATCCATCTTGAATTATTTTCTTTGTGGTATTACTTATTTTTTATGCAGATATCTAGTGTGTTTCAGCATCATTTGTTTAAAAAGTGTTGCTTTCCCCTATGAATTAACCTGGTTCCTTGACCAAAAATCAATTGAAAGGAAGACACATCTGGACTCCCATGTGCACTGCAGCATCGTTCACATTAGCCAAGACTTGGAAACAACCTCAAATCCGCCAACAGATGAACAGATAAAGAAAATGTGGTGGGGCTGGCCCAGTGATGTGGAGGTTAAGCTCGCGTGCTCTGCTTCAGTGGTCCAGGGTTCGCAGGTTCAGATCCGGGGCGCAGACACAGCACCGCTCATCAAGCCTTGCTGTGGCAGTGTCCCCATAAAATAGAGGAAGATTGGCAACAGATGTTAGCTCAGGGCCGATATTCTTCACACACACACACACACACACACACACACACACACACAAAAGAAAATGTGGTATATACAATGCAATATTATTCAATCTTAAAAAAATGGGGAAATCCTGCCAATTGCGACAACATGGATAAAGCTGGAGGACATTATGCTAAGTGAAATAAGCCAGACACATAAATACAAATACCACATGACCTCACTTATATGTGGTATATTAAAAAAACAGCCAAACTCACAGAGAGAGAGTGGAATAGAGGTTACCCAGAGCTGGGGCATGGGTGAAAGGGAGAGATTAAAACGCTCAGCTGACCATATTGTGCAGGTTTATTTCCTGGCTCTGCTCTGTCACGCATCCACTTGTCTACGCTTATGGCAGGGCTTTACCGTCTTCGTCACCGGAGCTGTATTAGAAGCCTTAACACCAGGTAGTGCACTTCCTCCATTTTATTCTTTTTTGAAGTATTTTGGCTCTTCTATATCATTTACTTTTCCATATAAATTTTAGGATCAGCTTTCTTCAGAAAGACCCCTGAAATTTTGTTTGGGATTATGTTGAATCTATAAGCCAACTTGGAGAAAACTGACATCTTCGCAATATAGTCACGTCTCACTTAATGACAGGGATATGTTCTCAGAAACGCATCTGTAGATGATTTCGTTACTGTGCAAACGTCACAGAGTGTACTGAAGGGGAACAAAATTTGCCACCCCACAAATGTGTCCCTAACGTGAAGATTATTTTAGGCTGATTTCTAAGAAACAAAAGACTCAAAGTTTTTCTGTTTACCTCCCACTTAACTGCCAAAAAGAATTCAGCTAAAGAAGCCTGTCTCAGGAAGCGAGCTATCACCTTAGCTTCACATGAACAAGGTGGTAGACGGGGAGGAACCTAGGACAGCCTGTTTGTTGGGCTCCCTCTGTGTTCTGTTTCTCTGTGGCCAAATGCTTGTTTTCCAAACATTTGCTCCATTTCACCTCCCTGTGAATTGCCTTCCTTCCCTTTGAAGTCCCTGACTCTCCCCACCCCAACAGCTGCTTTTGTCTGTAGCTGAGGATGGTATTTAAGGTGAGGGCCTTAGCCATTTTGGCAAGTTACTCAATTTTCCTGGGATTCTCCCAGGTATACATGTTATTAAACTTTTATCTTTCTCCTATTAATCTGTCTCACGTCAATTTAATTCTTAGACAAGCTAGCAGAACCTAAAAGGGTAGAGGAAAATTTCTTCATCCTCTATAGTACTTACACAAACCTAGCTGATATAGCCTACTACACACCTAGGTTGTGTGGGTACTGATCTTAAGGGACCACCATCATATATGTGGTCCATCATTGACCAAAACATCATTACGTGGTTCATGACTGTCCTGTGAATGCCAGTCCATGAACATGGTGCATCTCTCCATTAACTTGGCTCTTAGTAATTTCTCTCAACAATGTTTGTGCAGTTTTCAGTACAGAGGTCTCGCTCATCTTTCATCAGATTTGTTCCTAGGTATTTTTAATGTTATTAATGTTATTTTAAAAAGTATTTTTGATCTCACTTTTGTAGGTTTTTGTATATCTCATTTATAAGATTGAAGATATTCTCTTCTATTTCTAATTAGCTGAGGTTTTTTTTTTAATCATGTGTATGTGTTGGGTTTTATCAAATACTTTTTCTGCATTTATTGACATAACGACACACTTTTTCTCCTTTAGTTGTTCAGTCTCCTCTGGTGGTGAATTACATTTACTTTGGAATTTTAGATGAACTTTTCATCCCTGGGATAAATTCCACTTGGTCATTGCATATTATTCTTTCTATGTATTGCTGAATTCAATTTGCTAGGATTTTGTTAAGAATTTTTGCACATATGTTTCTGAGAGATATTAGTCTGCAGTTAGTCTAGAATTTTCTTGTCAGGTTCTGGTATCAGGGCTATGCTGGCCTCATAAAATGAGTTGAGAAGTGTTCTCTCCTCCTCTATTATCTTCAAAGAGTTTTGTTGGCTTGGTACTAATTCTTTCTTAAATGTCTGATAGAATTTCCTGGAGAAGCCATTTGGGCCTGGAGTTTTCTTTGTAGGAAAGTTTTAAATTATAAGTTTAATATCTTTGATAGACATGGAGCTATTTAGACTTTCTATTCTTGTGTGAGTTTTAGTATTTGCTATTTTCAAGGAACTTGACAATTTCATCTAAGTTGTTGAATTTATTGGCATAAAGTTGTTCATCATATCCCCTCATTATCACTTTAATGTCTGTATGATCTGAGGTGGAAGGTTTTTTATTTTGTTTTTATTTCAGCATTTAATGTCGTTCCACTGTCACCTGCCCTCCATTGTTTCTCATGAAAAGTCAGCATACTTTGTTTTTCCATTGTCCCTTTGTATAATGTCTTTTTTTCCCTGTCTGCTTTTAAGATTTTGTCTTTATCTTTGGGTTTCAGTAGTTTGACTATGATGTGCCAAGGTGTGGTTTGATTTGTGTTTATACTGCTTGAGGTTCACTGAGATTCCTGCATCATGGGTTGATGTCCTTCATCAGTCTTGTTAAATTCTCTGCCATTATCTCTGCTAAATATTTCTTCTTCCCCAATCTGTCTCACATCACCTTCTGATGCTCCACTTACACATATATTGGATCATTTGATATTGCCCCACAGATCTTGGATATTCTTTTTTGTTTTTTAATATTCTTTTCTCTTTGTATTTCAATTTGGAGATTTTCTCTTAACCTATCTTCAAGTTCACTGATTATTTCATCTGCTGTTCGTAAGCTCAGTAACTAACGGTTGCAGTTTTGACAAAGTGTTTTTCATTTCTAGAATTTCCATTTGGCTTTTCAATCTGGTCTCCATAACTGTTGGAATTCCCTGTATGTGTCCACAAGTTGTCTGTCTTTTCTGGTGCATCATTTAACAGATGTGTCATAGCATATTAAAGTCCTTTTCTGATAATTCCAACATCAGGGCAATATCTGGGTCTGCTTTTATTGGTTACTTCCTCTCCCGACCATGGGTCACATTTTATTGCTCCTTTGTACGCCTCATCACTTTCCATTTTGGTTTGGTTTACTTTGCTTTTTGGGTGTGCCAGATTTTGTCTGTGGGACAAGCATCGAGACCAGAGTTAATGACCTCTGCTCCCCAGTCAAGGACGTCCCTCCCGCCACTGTGGAGGCCGCCATGGAGGCCGGGGCCAGGCCTGGGCTGCAGGCTGCTCTGGCTCACAGACAGGGGCCGACTTGCTCTGCAATTGGGCTTCTCAGCCTTCTAATCCACTCTACCAGCCCAGATGCTGTTTCCTTTTTACCCCATTTATTTGTTTTCTATTTTCTATGTATCTGTATTTGTTGTTCTATTTCACGTTTGTATTTGTGTGGCTGTTTTCTTCCCCCTCTCATTTATAGCAGCTGTCTCCCTCTCCCTACTCCACCAGGGATAAAAGCAGTTGTCAGCCTCTTCCACTTTCTGGAATTTGGTACATTTAAGTTTCTTTATAACTTTAGTTCTCAGGTAGCTTTCTTAAAACAATAGTTTTTGTAGCTTAGCAGCTTGTTCTCACAGTTAGGATGAATTACTCAATAAATGTTACTCAGAAAATTGACTTACAATTTGAAAAAAAGTTAGCTCTATTCATATATTATAGCAAAATAAATTCCAGGTGGATTTAAATTTTAAATATTAAAAGAGATACAATAAAGGTACTAAAAGAATTTATAAGGTGACTTTCATATGATCTAGAGGTATAGAGAGACAGTCTAAACACAACATCAAGATAAGAAAACAAAGTAAAATAGATGGATTTGACTAAACAGAAAATTAGAACTTACGTATGGAAAAAATAAATGAAAATCTGTGAGAAATTATTTCTAAAATCTATGGTACACAGGGGGTTAATACTGTTGATACAAATAATCCATAATCAATTTATAAATCACAATTGGGGTGAGTTTGTTATATGAGCCAGGTTGAGGCCTAGAGCCGGGAGAAACTACCTTCACCAAGGAAGGAAGCTCTCCAAAGGGTACACAGAGTGTTATATACTGTCTTGGCACAAAGAACATACATCACATATGACAGGAATCTCTCTTTTACTGCTGTCAAAAGATGCTAGCACAGCAGGTCAGTGGTCACAAGATCAGCACTGCAGGTTGGTGGTCAGCAGGTCAGTGATCATGAGATGAGATAAAGCAGGTCAGTCATTAATCCTTAGTTTTGGGGAAGAGATGCTTATCCTTAAAGAAATGCCGATATGGGAGGAGGCAACATCCCTATCTTTGAGGGCATCACTCTTGGCTCTGGGACACTGTAGATGTTTAAAGCAGGTGTGCAATGCACGCTCAACAGGCCACATCAGGCCTTTCCAGAAAAACAAGTTCAGGCCAATTGGTTTTAAACCAAATGGCTTCCTCACATACTCCAGTACATACTATTGCTTTTCATTTATTTGTCAATCCCATTAATATTTAAAGAACTATTAAAAATAAAGAGATAGACACCTCAATAGAAAAATAAATTAAGCAACTGAATGAGTAATTTGCAAAATAAGAAAAACAAATTGTCAAAAAGAGAAAAAAGTTCATTTTAATTAGTGACTGAATAAATGCAAATTGGAACAATAGTGAGATACCATTTTTCACATATCAACCTCCTACAGCTTAAAAATAACAATAGTCATCCAAGCAGTGGCTGCCTGTTCAGCATCGTCCACACGCAGGATCAATGGGAGCTGTATGCAACCCTGGGAGTTGGAATCCAGAGGTGAATTGACAGTCTCTGCCCTTAGGCCCTAAGGACCTAGTGTGCGCAAGACAAGGTGACAAGTGTTAGGGAGAAATATAAGGGAAAGTAAGGTGGCTAGGAAGTAACAGGGAAGAGGGGATGGCTCTGTTCCCTAAGATGAACAGGCAAGGCAATTCTAATCAAACAGTATCTGAACAGAGACCTGAAGAAAGTGAGAGCTGTTTGGATGTCTGGGGGAAAACGTTTCAGGTGGAGGAATCAGCAAGTCAAAGGCCCTCGAGGGGAGAGCATGCTGCGCACGCTCAGGACAACAGTGGGGAAGCCACCCCATCTGGACAGAGGGGAGCATGCAATGATAGGGTCAGAGGCCAGGTATTCCTGGAGACTAGCATTCTCACACACTGCTTGCAGAAGTATTCACTGGTGAACCTTCTGGAAGGACGACTTGACAATGTTTATCAAAAGCCTTAAACCACACATATCCTCTCACTCCAAAATTCAAAATTTCTGAATTTATCCTGAGGCAATAACCAGATGAGCGCACAAAGATATACATACAAAAATGTTCATCACAGCATTATTTACAATTTGAAAAAGGTAACCTAAATTTTCAACATTTGTGATTATTGAAATTGTGATATATTCATACAATGGAATTCTACACAGTCATTAAGAATAATGATATATTTGTCCATTTCTTGACAAGGAAAGATGGTCACAACAGGTTTTAAAATGAAAAAGTAGGTCATAGAATGGTATGTATTCTACAATTACATTTTAGCTAAAATGCTTGCTCACATGCACTTGCACACATAGAACCATGTCTGGAAAGACCAATACCGGGATGTTAATGGTAGAGTCATCTGGGCAGTGGGATTGCAGTAATTTTTATCTTTTTAATGAATAATGTGTTTCATTTTTTTTGCAATCACCATGTATTATTTATGTAATAAATAATGCTGTTGAAATCAAATGGCACACCAATGATAAAGGGAAATTTTTTTAAAAACAGTAAGAACAGTCTTAGGGAAACGCAAAGGAAAAGAAGGCAGGGCTCTCTGTCTGCTGTTACGAACTTTTTTCTGTCTTTCATTTTCACAAGCTTAATTACAATGTCTTGACATGAATTTCTTTGGGCTTATCCTGTTGGTGGCTCACTCAGCTTCTTGAATCTGTAGGTTTATGTATTTTGCCAAATCTGAGATATTTTCAGTCATTATTTCTCCAAGTCCTCTTTCAGTCCCACTCTCCTCCTCCTCCAGCTGGATTCCGATGACACATAACACAATTGACGGATCTCCTGCTGTCCCATGGGCCCCTTGTTTCTAATCTATTTTCTCTCTGCTGCTCAGATTGGGTGAACTCTATGGTTCTGTCCTCAAGTTCACTGATTTTCTATCCTCTGTAGTCTCCACTCTATTATCGAGCCCAACCACTGGGCTTTTTAACAAAATTTCTGTTATTGTATTTTTCAGGTATAGTTTTTATAACTTGTTTCTTTGCTGAGACTTTCTATTTTTTAATTTGTTTCAAGAGAATTTGTAATTGCTTGTTGAAGCATTTTTATGATGGTTACTTTAAAATCCTTGCCAGATAATCCCGACATCTGATTCATCTCTGGGTTGGCATTAATCGATTTTCTTTTCATATTCAGGTTGTGATTTTCCTGGTTCACCGTAAGATGGGCAATTTTTTGTTGGACTTCTGACATATTTGCTACTATGTCTGGAGACTGTGTGTGCGGCGATACATTTTATTTTAGCAGTCAGTCACCAGTTGAGGGTTATCACACAGGTTCTGGCCTGCTTTGCAGTGTGTTTCCGAGGAGAATCTCATTGTCAGGGCCTCACAGCATATCTTGGTCCATCTCTTGTGGCTGGGGCTCCCACTGGCCCCTGCTGACGCCTGCGGGGCAGATGGGATTCCCCAGGCCCAGCCTCCTGGTGCCTCTAGGTAGGTGGAGGGATTCGCCAACCCCCAGGGGAGGAGGCAGGCCCAGCAGGGAAGGAGAACACTGCCCCCGGCCACTTACTGCCATCAGACCTCGCACCAACTCTGCTGCTGCTGCTGCTCTGCTCACCTGTTTTCAGCAGCACTGCCGGTCCACGGGGTGGGGGGGTGGGGCAGGGGGTGGGAATGAGCCCGCCTGGGGCTCCTCATGCAGCTCCTTGGGGCTTGGGAAGTGCCAGGCCTGGGTCCCTCCTTCTTTCAGGTGGGGTCTGCAAGCAGCCCTGCCACTGTGCTGTTCCTCCAGTCCCAGGGTCTCACGCCAGCATGCCGTCCTCTTCCACCTTCCACAGTCCTCTGTGGGCCATCTCCTGTGCCATCTCCAGGGTCCGTAGCTGCTCAGCAGGGAGGAACAGGGAGGGCAGGTCTGTGCCACCTCGTCCAGCCCAGCAGTTGAAACACTGCTTTTTATTTCTCTGTCTGCTCCAATCTGCTCGGACAGACCCGTCCCAGGGTTACCACAGACAAAACCCGAGAGTCGAGTCCAGTCATTCCAGTCTGACCCAATAATTAAGGCTTTATTTCATTTCTCAGCTTCCGTCTACGAAAAGTTTAAATTCACACTGAGGTAGAGAGGGTGGCAGAATGAACCCGCAGCCGCCCCTCCCCGCATCAGCAGTTAGCAGTCCTCGCCCCGCTGGAGCATTTTAAAGCACATTCCATAAGTGCTTCAGATTGTGTCCAACCAGGAGGGATCCTCAAACCCTCTCTTTGGACAGCCCAGTCCCTACTTGTATGGATCAAGTAAATGTTTGGCCTTTCAGAATTCTGAATTCTTTAGGAGTCCAGAGGCCCCAAGAGCAGGAGGGCAGGTGAGAGCCGCGAGAGATGGGCTGGCTGCCGGGTGTGAGCTGGCCGCTGCCCAGTATTGCCGGCTGGTAGAGGCCGCGGGCATGCACCGGCAGAGGCCTTGCTGCAGCCCCCAGACCTGGCTGGCAAGGGTTTAGCCTGGTGCGGGGCGGCGGGCCAGCACACAGGGAGCCACCCTGCCCCAGGATCGGTTGAGTTCTACGTCCCTACTTGGGGCACAGGGAGCCTCTGGGCCCCATCTTAGCCAGCAAGAAAGCAAAGCCTGCCTGGGAGAACACACAGCCCGTCCACGCTCCTGACCATGTGGCCTACCATGTCTGTCCTGCTGGGGCCTCCCTCTGTGGGCAGAGGCTGCCCTGCAGAGCAGACTCCACCCAGAAGCTCCAAGGGGGTTGGGCCACCACTGACACTGCTGTGTTCAAGAACTTCTATCTTCAAATGTTAAGAGAGAAAAGATCTAGAAAATCTTTGACTCTCAACAAAGCCTGCCTTTCAAGCCTACTGGCCAGGTGCAAACTCAGAAGGCCTGTTTTGGAATTCTGAAGCTGAAGGTTCGCTCGTGCAAGCCCAAACCACGGGGGCGAATGGACGCCTCCAGCAGGAGAGGGAGCAGCCAGGCCAGGAGATGCAAATGGGACGGTGTACTAACATATTTCAAAAAACATTACTCCCACAAAAAAGTGAAAAAGGCTGTGTGAGGGAAATAGGGAGCTTAGAGGCACACGCAGGAGGGTCCCAGGGTGGGAACACAGAAGCCCCAAACCCTGCCAGGCCAGGGAGAGTTGGGCTAGGCCAGGGATAGCGGAGGCCTGGACTCTGCCCCAGAACTGGGTTCTCAGGTTCCCCAAGAGCTGGGCCGTTGGGAAGAGGGAGGGTGGAGAGGACCCTCAGCCAAGGCTCTCGCCAGGCAGGGGACAGTGTAACCTTGGCCAAGTCACTTACATTTGCTCAGCCTCAATCTCCCCACCTGTGATGGGGGAATGATGCCCAATGGGCAGCTGAGAGAGCTGAATAAAATAATGCCCAGAGGAGCCCAGGACAGGGCTTGACGTTAACACAGTGCTTCCTGCAGATCAGCAGTCTCTTGAGCCCTTTACACGCGCCAGCTCACTTACTCCTTACGCTCACCTGATGAAGCAGTCCTACTATGATCCTCATCTTACGGATAAGGAAACCAAGGCTCAGAGAGGTTAACTTACAGCTAACTCACACAGCTGGTTAGACAGAGCTGGGATGTGAACATAGCACCCTCCCCCCCAACAGCCCCAGGAGTTGCTGTTTCGTGAGGCCGAGACCCAGACTCTCCTCTTTGGTCCCCAGCCCAGGTGGGCTTCAAGGGACCAGCGTGAGGAGGGAAGGAGCACCCCAAGCTCCAGCGACCCAAAAGCCAAAGTCAGGCAGCAAACACCCACACGGAGGCCCTGGCTGCCCGCGGTGAGCGGGACACTGAAGGCAGCTCAGAGCAGCCCCTTCCCCCATCCTCTCCCCCTGGAGGCAGAGGCCTCCTCCCCCCACGCCTCGCCCCCAGCTGGCCCCCAGGCCTTGGCAGTGACGTGGCCTCCCTGATCTCGGCTTCCTCATCGGTCAGGAGGGGCTGCAAGCAGAACTGCCCATGGAGCCAATTAATGCGCCTGAGAAGCCCTTCACCAGCACCAGCCAGGAGGCTGGTTCTTGTCACAGATGAGCATGGGGCTCTGCCTGAGCTGGGCTCACCATCCCACTGCCCAAGGGGAGCCCCCTTGCCAGAAGCCACGCGGGCAGGGCCACAGCAGGGCCTTATCACCAGCCCAGGCCGTCAGGCCAGTGGACACCCTGGTGTACCCCACACTGCAGTGTGATGCGCCCCATAGCTGTGGGATTGAAGCAGCTGTGCGGCCGTGGGCAGCCTCCCTGCATGCCACCACCCTTCTGTGGAGCCCAGAGAGCTCCCCCCCACCCCCCACCCCGCAACCCGCTGCTCGGAACCCCAGCCTGGCCGGGCCTGCGTCTAGTCACCACAGAGGGTCCTCTTTAAAGGAGGGAGGTTAGAGGGGATGGGACGGAAAGGAACAGCAAGAACATTCCCATTTGGAGCAAAGAGAAATGTGGTCACTGCAGAGCTGGGAGAAAGCACCGTGGCCAGCCTGTGGTGGCCAGCCAGGTCCGCAGGCACTGGGGGACGGGGACGGGGTGGGGGGCCCAGGACGGACAGCCCCTCCCCACAGTGCCGCTGGGGCAGGCAGGTCACACAGGCAGAAGCACTGGGCCGCTGCCGCCGGGACCCCCTCTGAAACCAGGCCTTCTCCAAAGCTGCCAGTCCCGGCTCCGTGCACCTGCCGGGGCCCGGACCCCCTTGAAGGTCCTGTGGCCCTACCCAGGAAGAGCACTTCTGTAAGAAAACCAACCGATGGGTGCGCCGACTTTCACCTATCAGGAGGGCGAATCTCAGTAACAGTCAGGAGGCATGAGTCAGAGTGGGGGTGCCGGCGGCTGTCTTCCAGGAAGGGCTGCAGTGGAGAAAAGGGGGGAAGGCACCGGAGTGAGTTCTAGAAAGAAAGGCGTGGACGGGGCTGGACCGGCTGGGGACAGGAAACAGAGGAAGAGGCATGAGGTGGTCACAAACCCCAACAAGGAGCTGAGGCTGCTGACCGTGCCCCCACCCCCTCCCCCCAGCTCGGAAAGGCACCAGGGCCCTGGACAGGCCCTCCTTCACCCCACAGCCTGGGGCTTCAGGGAGCCAGGGCGGGGCAGCGGCAGCAAGTGCCCAAGGCCCTGGCGGCTTACGTCAGTCTGTTCCACCCAACCCCCAAAAGGGTCCTATTCCCCCCAGGGAACACTCCCACCAGTGCCTCTTCCTGAAGCGCCCCCACGGCACTCCCTGGCGGCTCCCCCCACCCCAGTGGGTTGGGGCCCTTTCTTGGCAGATAAAACAATGACATAGCTCTGGGGTGAGGTCCCGCCGGGAGCTGGACACGGCACAGACACTTCTCACCTCACCCTGCCTGTGACACAGGCTCAGCGCCACGGAATTTCTGAAGGGGCGTCCCCGAGAAGTTCCGCGAAGAAGAGGAGGGCACTGCCCTCAGGACAACACTGTGCCCTTCCATGCAGCCCCAAGTGGGCAGAACCCGCGCCTGCGCCTTCCGGCCCTGCCCTGTCAACAACCTGGTCAGCAGGGACGCCCCCGGGGAAGAGGCTGGCCTTCACTGCTCTCTGCGTCCAGGTGGGGAGGGGGACCCAGGACACGGCCTCCACCACAGCAGGAGGGGTCCCCGCCACCCACCATCAGCCCCCTTTACACAGGAGGCACGCGGGCTAGAGAGGGCCAGGCTGAGCTCCGAGGGGTGAGTGGTCACCCAGGCCAGGCCGGCCACACCAGTTTCCCCATGGGCCACAACTGGGTCCCACACCTCAGCTCTTGGGGGGTGGCAGATCAGAGCCACGCTGTTTCCACCTGAACTGCTCAGGTTCACTCATCTGTTGACACTCCCACCTTCTTCCCAAAAGGATGCAAGCAAGCCTTACAACCCAGCCGGAGAGGACAGGAAGAGCGAAGAGGAGAACAGCAATGGGGCCAGAGTGCTCAGCAAGGCGCCCGCGGGGCCCCGCTCAGGGTGCTCCGCAGTCAGGACAGGCAGAGGGAACGAGGGACGGACGGCCCCTCCACATTCAGGAGGTGGGGCAGCAGGCGTCCCAGTGGCCCTGGTGGCCTCTTCACGCCTGAGTCCTTCGACCCACGGACGGCCGCTGTGGGGAGACCTTGGGCAGACCTCTGTGCGAGGCCGGAGCAGAAGAAAGGGCCCCCCGCAGAGCCTGCAGTGCCAGCGGCTGCTGCGGGGAGCGGCCCGGCCGGGGCGCAGCTCTGCGGTGGGAGGGAGCGGGTGGGAGGGCTCCCTGGAGGAGGAGGCCTCAGACAGGCGGGCGGGGCCCCCCTCGGACCCCGGGGCTGGGGGGGAGGAGGGCAAATGCACGAGGCGGCAAGTGCGCAGAGCCCAGGGGAGATGGGCTCCTCCGGGCCCGGCCCCGCGGGGTCAGGGCAGCCGCTCGTCCCCAGGCGGCCCCGCGGGCGTCTAACCGCAGGCGACGCCGATCCGCCATCCGGAGTCCCCTTTAAAAGTTTGTCCTTAAACAAACCGCTCTCCACCCGCCGTAGGAAGCGGGGCCGTCCCCGACGAAGCGCTGAGGACAGCGGGCCCCGCGCCCCCCACCCCTTCGGAAACAACAATGGGCGGCCGGCCACAGAGAACCGGGCACCGAGCGTGGAAACCCCCCGCCCGGCAATGTCGGCGGCGGCGCGGGCCCGCTGCTGCCCCCGCGCGCCCCTCCGCGGCACTGCGCGCCCGGCCGAGGGCGCCGCGGTTGATCTCCTGGTTCTCAGACCCTGAGGACGCACGGCGGCGAGGGCGGGAAAGCTTGCGTTGGGGTTCTGAGGCTATTTTCGGTTCAAAGGAAATTACATGTCATTCCTAAAGCCGAAATCTTATCGTGGCTTGCACTTTCCCGAAGCAGAAGCACAATGACTTGTTTTTATGTGATCATCTCATTCTACCACTAGCTATGTTCTTTTCTTTTTCTTCCACATGGAGTCAGAGATCATAGCTAAAGAAATTATGAAGTGGATATTCAGGGGACAAAGATAGTCACGGAGCAAAGAGCTGCGATTGCTTTTTCCTGGACTCTGAAATCACTCAGGGCTGGGCCCTGCCTCCAGCAAACAATTGGCCCTCCTTATATTCACATACAAACTTACGGCTGTGGGGAACCTTGGCTCCTGGGCAGATCCAGTAGGGAGAGGAAGGAAGCACAGAGCAAAGAGGACCTACTGAGTGCCAGGTGCTTGGCTGTGCTCTGCCCTCACTTGAAACCCACACCTGCCCTTTACTGTGCGTGTTTCCGCCAATTTTTCGCGGGAGGACACTGAAGGCTCCACACAGGGAGCAGCTTGAGGAAAGCTGCCCAGCCAGCAAGGGGTGGTCTGCATTCCACCCTGCTCCCAAATGTAGACTGCCTCAGTGAAGCAGCTTGACTCAGGATTCGTGCTTCATCTGACTCGACTTTGAGATACAAGAAGCTCACCTAAAGCCATGGGGTCTCACAGTGCATGCGCCACACTTCAAGGGGAAAACTGAATAAAGGCCTGTAGCCAACTAAGAAGATTTTCTTCCTTCTGAGAGAATTCTGGAAAGAAAGGGCTTCCTGGCTAACTAGGGGTTCCCTAGCAGCCGTTCTGGCAGGTACGAAGCTGGATTAAGCCGCTTCCCTGGGAAAGCCGTTTATCCCCCGGTCAGGCCGCTCTGGCTCCCCTCAAAGCCCATGGAAGGGGCAGCCACCGAGTGGGGTCCCTGTGCTAGGCCCTGCTTCCTTGTCTGGGCCTCAGTTTCCCCACTGGGAAAGTGAGATTGTCACAAGACAGAGCCACAGGCCGAGCAGAGATGGTTCTGGCTCAAGCTAGCCCTTGAACAGCCTGGACCCATGTACCTACCTGGCAGCAGGGATCCTCATCCAGGCCTTCTCACTGCCCCCGACCCCAGCCTTGGCCGCTGGCCTGGGGGAGCTGAGGGGAGTGCAAACGTGGGTGAGGGCCGGCTCTGGAGCCAGCCAGACCAGGATCAGAAGCCCAGCTCTGCTGACCCACGAGTGAGAGGAGCTAGGCCAGCCCTGGAGGGCCCCGTGGGCTCCAGCTGGGCCCAGACACCCAGGGCCGAGGCAGGGTGCCCACTGGGGAGGCTCCTGCTCAGGCTTCATCCACTCTGCTCTCGGGGCAGGAAAAGGAAGCACCAGAGGGAGGGGACCATCGGCCAGCCACACGACCTTGGCCAGGGTCTTCGCCGTCTGAGGCTCAGTTCTCTCTTCCTTACAATAGTTATCACAGTCTACCCCAAAAGCCTGCTGATGGGAGTGGAAATGGCGCAGCCACGATGCCTGGCACCCAGCAGTTCTGGGTAAAAAGGTGCCTTAATTATGATTTACCACTCCATGGAGGATTGTCATCTGGGTAAAGACACTTAAGGGGTTGACCCAGGGCAGCTCTGCCCACCAGGTCTGGGCTGCTGCCTCAAGGCCCATGAAGGATGACAATCCTGAACTCAGCCGGAAAAGGGGTTGAGCGACTGCAGGCAGAGGCGGGCAGCTCCAGGCACAGGGCGTGCCAGCCTAGTCCTCGCAGAGTGAGTCATCATTGGGAAGTCCGGCCTCCCCAGGCCAGGGACGTCTTCAGGCAGCTACAGGCGGAGCTTTGGGGCCCTAGGGCACACGCCTGGCCTGTTCTGGGTCGCCCCCTCCTGCGCTCAGGGCCCTGTGCTCCCCTGTCCACAGTGGGTGTGCCTCAGCCCCTTTCGGAAATGGCATGCTCCCCTCTTGGCGGGGTTTTGCGGTGTTGGAGGTCGTCTTTCCAATTCTCCAGGTTTGCTTCCAGGAGGGCTTTCTGGTGTGATTTTATGTATTTTTAACAATTATAATTGACACGATAAACCCTCACAAACCCTCCCCTACCCCATACTTTCGGGACCCCCAACAGAAGGAAACCAGGGAGCCCCTGGCAGGGGGTGACGTGGGCGTTTGAACGCAGGCTGTCAGCCGGCCTGCCTCCCAGAGGCCACTCCAGCCTGCGTCAAAAAACTAAGATCCCCTCGCGCCTCCGGCCCCTCACGTCAGGGCAGGGTGGCGTGGGTACGGGCCGCCGGACCTTCTGACCCAGCCACCAAAGCCAGAAGTGGGAATTTTTTTGTGGACTCTCACAATTTCAAATACTATTGGCTCCAGTTTTATAACTTTTTCATTGGGGTTATAATAAACACAGACAAAAACCGCACATTGGCTGAAATGCCTTTCAAAGAAGGAGGAACCGCATACAGCCTGGCCGAAGGCCTCTGCGGAAACTTCCGCTTCTCCCCACCACGGGCTCGGCGTAGCTCCGCACCCCCGACTCCCCCTCCCTGGCCGGCCGTGACTGCTCCCGCCCCCATGACCCCCAGGGCCCTGCAAGTCCAGCCAGGCCCCCTCGCGTTTGGAACTTCCGAGCGCCCAGTGTGCAAGGTCAACGCCTTTCGGGGTTACTGCACCCGCAGCCGGGACGTGGGGGAGGGGATCCGGGCCCCCAGAGGCGCCAGCCGCCGCGCGCCCTCCTCCAGCCCAGAGGGCCCGCCCGCGCCGGCTCCGCGTCTCCGCAGGCCTCCCCACGCCTCTGCGGACGGGAATCCGCGCGCGGCCCCCCTCGGAGAGGCCTCGCCACGGCCCGAGACCCGACCCCGGCGCCCAGCACCGGCCTGGGGCCCCGGGCTCTGGGGAGGAGCCGAGGGCCGGCGCGGGCGGCGACGGCAAGAGGCGCCGCGGGGGCGGGCCGGGGGCGGGCCGGGGCGGGGCGGCGGCGACTGCGGAGACGCGGCGGCGC
>NC_060270.1:63925655-64017749 GCF_021613505.1 Equus quagga
GGCGCGCGCCGCTGCGGGCGGCCAGGGCGCCGAGTAGTCGGGCCGGGCCGGAGCGCGGGCGGCGGTGGCGGCGGAGGCAGCTGCGCCCGCGCCCCCCGCCTCCCAGGCCCCGCGCCCGGGCTGCCGGCGATGGTGACACATGCGGCGGCGGCGCGCCGGCGGCAGGACCATGGTTGAGCGCGCCAGCAAGTTCGTGCTGGTGGTGGCGGGCTCGGCGTGCTTCATGCTCATCCTGTACCAGTACGCGGGCCCGGGGCTGAGCCTGGGCGCGCCCGGCGGCCGCGCGCCGCCCGACGATCTGGACCTCTTCCCCACGCCCGACCCGCACTACGAGAAGAAGTACTACTTCCCGGTGCGCGAGCTGGAGCGCTCGCTGCGCTTCGACATGAAGGGCGACGACGTGATCGTCTTCCTGCACATCCAGAAGACGGGCGGCACCACCTTCGGCCGCCACCTCGTGCAGAACGTGCGCCTCGAGGTGCCCTGTGACTGCCGGCCCGGCCAGAAGAAGTGCACCTGCTACCGACCCAACCGCCGCGAGACCTGGCTCTTCTCCCGCTTCTCCACGGGCTGGAGCTGCGGGCTGCACGCCGACTGGACCGAGCTCACCAACTGCGTGCCCGGCGTGCTGGACCGCCGCGACCCCGCCGCGCTGCGCACGCCCAGGTGAGCGCCCGTCGCGTGGCCGCGCCGTCGGGCCGAGGTGGTGGGTCCCAGCTCGCGGCTGCTCCCCCGGGCCCGGCCTGCCCTCCCTGCCCTCTTCTCCTGCCCTCTTGGGCGTCCCCCCCCCCCACCTCCCCGCGCCGCAGAGCCTCTGGATCCACTTCTGACCTGCTGGGCGCCCGAGGCCCCCAGTTCATCTCCTTGGGCCCGCTGTCACCCCTGCCCTCTAACGTCGCTCTCACCTCCTCCGTGCCTCTGCTGTCCCCACCGCCCGCCAGGCTCCGTAGTGCCTGGGCTGCCCCCGGTCACCGCCCACTGTCCTCGGACCTGCACCTGCCGGTATGGGTCCGGGCTGGCCTTCGGTGGTCTGGCGGGAAAGCGGGGTCCCGTGCGTGTGTAGGCCACCTGGAGCGTTCGCCTCCCTGCGCGGCTCCCTTACCCAGAGCGGAAGTGAGGGGAGGGCCGGGCCTCGCCCCCTCACCTGGGGCCCCCGCCCGCGGGGGAGGAGCTGCCGGCGCAGGGGCTGGCTCTGCCCGCCTTGTGCGCAGGTAGAACAAAGGCCGGAGTGTGACCTGGGGCAGGGGGAGGCAGAGCTGCCCGCCGTCGTAGTTGGGCCAGAACCAGGTGCAAGCCTGCTGTGAGAGAGGGACGAAAGCCGGCCAGCAGCAGCTGGTCGGGGGCACCTGTGCAGCCAGACACCTTCCCTGGGGCCCCCTTGTCTGTGCGGGTGGGGCACAGGACTGTCTCGTGTGTGAGGCAGCTCTCTTGGGAATCACTTTGTAGCCAGAACCGGAGCAGTGCTGGGTTTCGGGTGGTTAAAAGTTGGGGTTCTTTTCCTCTTGGCGGCGGTGGTGCTCTATGGGCCCTCTCCCAAGGCTGGCTGGGCTGCGGAGGGCCGGAAGGGACGTCTTCTGTGTGCCTCTGGTTTATCTTCTGTATTGGCCTTAGCACTGCATCTGCAGACAGGCTGGGATTGGGGGAGCTGGTGTGACCCACATCCTGGTTCTCCTCACCGCCACTGTTTGGGGTTAGGAACGTGCAGGGTCTCTGTGCGTTTGTTTGGGAGATACAGCTCAGGTGTCTGGCCAGTCCATAGCTGAACGTGGTCCGCGGCGTTGCTCTGCCGGCTGAGCCCTTTCCTGTGGTCTTTCCCAGACTGTCAGGAAATTGAGGCCCCACAGCTGGGGGGGGGGGGGGGGGGGGGGGGCATCCCACTATGCCTTGTTTCCCAGCCTGCACCCTGCCCCCACCCCAGCAGCTCCCAGCCTGAGGGTGATGTTCCGGGTCCCCCTTAAGGCCACAGTGGTTACAGGTCTGCCTGTCCAGCACCCTTGAAGTATTGCTTCCTGCCCAGGACTGGGTCTGCTCCCACAAGCCCTTTTCTGTTTTAACACCATCTCTGTTGTCTAGCCACTCTGAGCTAGAATGTGCTGGACCTGGGGCCTTGCAGCCGCCACCCACTCTCCTGCCCACCAGAGCTGTAGGTCCTTGGAACTGGGCACTGACCAACCCCAGTAGGCCAAGTGGGTGCCTCCTTGCCTGCAGGGATGGGTGGGGGGGCACCATCCTGTCTGTCAGAGGGAATTGGTGCAGGAGACCCAGTAGGGGAGAGTGTGCACAACCTGCTCTGGGGGCTGCCAGCAGGCCCAGAGCCTTTGAAGCAGGCCGCCTAGCAGAGGTGGCCTTGGCCCCACTTTTCAGCCATGCCACTCTTACTGCACCCCTGCCTCCTGGGGCTGGTTTTGTCTTTGGGTCACTAGGGGTGAAAGGCCTCTGGCCACCATTCTCCGGAATTTGTCCACCTGAGTAGGAGGCCCAGCTGCCCTCACAGCCAGGAGAGGGAGGACCAGGTGGGGCAGATGGGGCCCCCACCCAGAGTGGGTGTCTGTAGCAGGAACAGAACACGCCATGCCTGGTCAGCCGGATGCCTCTCGCCCCAGGCTTGGAAGTTGCTGAGCTCAACAGCGTGAGGCCAGGTGGAGGAGGGGTTTCCAGGGTCCTCAAGAGACCCTCCCTCTGCTGGCCAATCTGGGAGTGGGGCTGTGCACCAGGCAGGTGACAGAGCTCTGCCCTCTCTGTCACCTGCTCCCACTCCCTTCACTTCTGTTCCAGGCACTCAGCGGGTGGTTTTTGAATGAGCTTCCTCAAGAGGCCAGGGAACCTTGGCTTCGTGCATTTATAAGCCTGTCTGCACTGAGTTTACTTGCTGAATGCTCCCCTAGTCTGGGGCTGGGGCTGGGCCTGGGTGCTGTGGAGGTCCCATCTGCCCAGGGACCCAGCACCTCTCCAAGGCGACAGTGGTAGTACCGGCATCTGTCTGCTGGATGCTTGGGGTTGCGTGGTGCCTGGTTTCAAGAGTCTCAGATGTCACCCTCGCCGTCCTTCCAGCAGGCCCAGGTCCTACCCTCCCCCAACCGTGTGGGTGATAGAGTGACCGCCTGGCTGGTGAACTGAGGAGCAGGTGAACCCGGCTGCGCTAGCTGCCCTGAAGGGGCCCTCTGCGGACTGGAGCTGGGGCGAGGACCCTTTCTTCCTCCTCCCTGTGTTCCCGGAGCCAAGCACGCTACGGGGGCTTCAACAACGCCTCCCTGCCATGGGGGCACTTCTGGAGCCTCTCCACCCAGCTCTCCCAGCTCGGCCGTATTGGGGGGCCTAGGAGTGGGGGGCCTTGTGGTGCGGGAGGTGAGGGTTTTCATGGGGTCTGCGTCTCCGCGCCTCACGTGTCAGCCTAGGTCGTTCTCCGCTGGCCATGCCTTGAGGTGACAGGTGGAGATGGACGGGTGTTCAGCGCCTTCCCGGATCGTGGTTTGGAACTCCTAGCAGCTGTTAGTGCTTCCTGACTTGGAAGTATTGGTAGGTTTCTCTTTTCTTCTGTGTCCGCCGAGGGGGCTGCCACACCTGCTGGCATCAGCTTGTAAGGCCCTCCCCAAGAAGGACTGGCCTTGGAGAGGTGGGGCTGCCCACGATGGCCAACTGTTGCAAAGGCCCCTCTGGTTAGTGTCTCAGCACCTTGTGCTCCCTGTTGCTGTAGAGTCAGAGGGGTGCTCCCAGAGCCACAGGGTCTCACCCTCATCTTCCTGTCTCCCTGCGGGGGACAGAGAGGAGCAAGGTTAGGGTCTTGCCTAGATTGCCCTGGAATGTCCCTGAAATCGTGTAGCTTTCATTTGGAGCCGCCAAGGGCATTTGGGACCTGAGTGTGGCTTCCGGGCCACCTTTGTTGGAGTCCTGGTCTCAACCCGTGTCTTCTCTGCAGCAGGGCCCCCAGGAGGCCGTAGTGGGCTCCCAGCATCTGTGATGGTGCCCTGTAGAGACTGTGCTTCTTGCAAGAGGCACAGAGCCAAGGAACCCTGGCGTGGATGGCATGTGTCCTCTCAGTCCTGCAGCTTTGTCTCCGGTCTCACACCCTCTCCACCATCCCGAAGTCCTCTCTGGTTCCAGAAATCTGTTGGTGCTCTTGGCTGAGCCTGTGCTGTCCCCTGCCCAGCATGCCTGCTTCTCCTCCCACTGCTTTGCCAGCTCCTCCTCTCCTTTCAGCCTTAGCTCTGCTGCCCCTTCCTCCAGGAAGCCTTCCCTGGCAGCGTCCTGTTGCCTTAGGTGCCCTTGACTGCTCTCCATCTGCCATCCTGGCATGTCCACAGCGTGTTGGCACTGGCTGGATGCTGAGCGCCTGCTGCCCACATGTTGGCACCAACCAGAACATTTTCCTGGTCCCACAGCCTCTCCAGGAGCTGCTCTCAGCCCCTTCTCCCAACATGTCTCTGGCGAGTCCAGGTCAGGGAGCCAGCCTTGAGTGCAGTGCCAGTCCCAGAGAAGCTTGGGGACTCCGACCAGGTTGGGGCTGACTTAAATTGGAGCGTTTCTGTGGTGCTTGACAAGTTCCAAGTTGCCTTCGTGATCACTTTGTTCTGTACGCTCGAGGGACAAAACCTGCATTAGACTGCAGAGAAGCAGATGTTACAGAGCCCGCGCCTGGGACCCGGGAGCAGGCCCGGCCACCAGAGGGCCTGGTCGAGGTGCCACCATGGCCTGTTTGTCCTGGGGAGGCCTTGGGCTGTGATGAAGGGAATCTGAGGTCAAGCTGTTTAGAATTAGATTTTCAGTAAAAACAAAAACAAAATGTCTTGTTTTTAAGCAAATGCATAAAAAGGCAAGCTTTCAAATGGCATACTGACCATCACTTTTTTATCTGTGCGTGTGAGGAAGACTAATTGAGCTAACATCTGTGCTAATCTTCCCCTTTTTGCTTGAGGAAGATTGTCGCTGAGCCAACATCTGTGCCGATCTTCCTCTTTTTGCTTGAGGAAGATTGTCACTGAGCCAACATCTGTGCCAGTCTTCCTCTGTTTTATGTGGGATGCTGCCACAGCGTGACTTGACAAGCAGTGCCAGGTCCATGCCCAGGATCCAAGCCTGTGAACCCCGGGCTGCTGAATCAGAGCACATGAGCTTAACAGCCACGCCTCCAGGCGGCTTTGCCGAGCGTTGTTGAAGTGGTGCCTGGCTTGTGGGATCCTCGTGCTCTGTAACTTGTGTTGTCTTTACAGCACCACAGAGCTTCCTGTCCTTCCAGGCACTTCACCGGTCAAACCTGGGGCCTCGCACAGGGCGCTGGACCGCTGGACCGTGCCGGCCAGCTCTGCTCTAGGGTCTTGTCTGCTCCCGGGTCAGAGAGCCTTTCTCAGTGGGTATAGCTCGCAGCCCTGGGACCCAGGGGCCAGTGCAGCCCATCATCTCTGGGTGGGAGGTTTGAGAGAGCTGGGTGCTGCCCTTGGGGAGTGGCAGATGGTGCGTGAGGTCCTAGCTTTGTCGTCCTTACAGGATCCTGAGTCTGTCTTTCACATCTCTCCCCCCCACCCAGTTTATTTGTTATTGTTGTAAAGTAATGATCAGGGTAGATAATTGGGAGGAAAGTGTAGATGAGAAAAGCAAAGTCACTGTATTCTCCATGCATACTTTTTTTTTTTTACTATAAAATTGAAACCATAATATAAGTTCTTCGTAAATGCTGTACACGTCATTAAAAATTCAGTCCTTGAGTGGCCGCGGATGCCGCCCCCTCTGGGAGCGCTGTGCTGGCTCTCTGAGCACGCAGGTTCCCGTTTCTGGCTCTGAGTGGTGCCGCAGTGGACCCCTGGGGTAGAAGGATCTGCGTAGCCTGACTTCTTCGGCGGTTCCTGGGAGCAGGATTCTGAGCTGGGCGCCCTGAGTGTCTCACTGCTCTCCATGTGAGCGCTGAACTGCGCCTGAAGGGCTGCGCCTGGGGCGTCCGCGTGTCCGTCCCAGCAGCGCCCTCCTTGCTAGTGCATGTTGGGGTGGGTTTTAAAAGAGTTTACTTTCTTAAATCAGCAGAACATGTCTATCTGTGGTTTTTATCGGAAAGTCCCGCCTAATGAGTGCACTCTTGGAGGTGGCCCGTCACTGTAGAGGGGTTTGGGAGGGGCTGTGCCCGGTCCCCCCAAATGCCTGCCCATCTGGTCACGGGAGTCTGTTTCACCCCCACCCAGGGAGCAGCTCTCTGCCATCTGGGGTCTGAAGGAGACAGGTGACCGGCTATGGGGGCCTGAGGTCCAGAGAGGGGAGGGTGCAGACGGGAGGCTGGCTTTTGTCTCCTGAGTGCTCTCTGGGTACTTGGAGTGGGTCCTCTAGTTTGGCACCACCACCTCCGCAAGGCAGGTGTGTGACAATTGTCCCCATTTTCTGCACAAGGAAGTCAAGACCCAGAGATGTTGGGGAACTCTTTACAGAGTCCCTCAGCCTGGAGAGCCGGGAGCTGGCATTCGAGTCTGTCAGTCCTGAGGACTGCGTGCCCCGCCTGCGGCCCACCCCCCCAGCTAAGGAGGCTGTCCATGGGCGAGAGCAGCAGCCAGCCGCTGGGTCGGACCTGCCACGCTCAGAGCGTGCGGGCTCTCGAGACCCTGGGCAGACGCAGGCAGTGTCATGCATGGACCTGTGTCGTTGGGTTTGCTGGGAACATCTGGCAGCCTTCACTGAAGCGGCAAGACGAGAGCCAGGCCACATCCTCCTGACTCTGGCAAGGTAGCACCCAGGCTTTGCTTGTGGCGTCACTCGGGGGCTTCTAGCACTGTGTGGTCGGTGCCCCCCACTGCCTCTCCTCTCCCGTGGGGTCGGGTGGCTCTCAGGTGGTCCTGAGGGCCTGCAGCCGCCAGCCCCCTCCCCAGCCCTGTCGGAAGGGTTGTGTAGTTTAGGCAGGAGGTGCTTCAGCTGGTCTGCGGAGCAGAAGCAGTCAGGGAGGGGCTCGGGCCCTCCACAAGATGGGTTTTGAGCACTTTCCTCAGGGATCGTCTCTGGCCACGTGGATGCTTCCTGGTGGTAGCCCTGCGCCCCTTTTCCTTGAGGCTGGTACCTCACCTCGCTTGCCAGCACTCACAGGTGAAGAGATATGTTTGCAGGTTTTCGTGTCTCAAGACTGTTCTTGCTTCTTCCAGAACTCAGTTGGCTCTTTCTCTTCCTATTAAATTTTTGCTGTCTGTTTGAGGTTTTATTTTTGAAGGGGGGTCTATAATGCAGGAAAAAAGTCCTGAATTTGACCAGGGCCTCATGGGGTGAGATGCTGCCCCAGCCACAAAAATAGGCAGGCATGTGAGTGCTGACAGCAGGAGGTATGAGCTGTAGCACCTGAGGGGCTGGGAGAAGCTGCCTCCACACAGGGTTTTGCAGGATGAATAGGAGTATAGACAGGAAGTGGCGCTCTGGCACCGCAGTTATCTAAGACCACAGTCAGTCGCAGGGACAGATGAAAGCAAAAGAGGGCAGTGGGACGGGGGACAGTGTGAGCAGAAGAGGGCTCTCCCAGAAGGGCAGACAGAGGCCCGGGCCTTGGTGTCCAGTCTGCCCCTGGATGCAGGCCCATCACTTTCTGCTGTGGGATTTGTGGCCCCATCTCCGTGTTCCTCCCTGGGTGAAATGCCCCATTCCTGGTGTGGCTTTTCCCAAGTCCCCAGCCACACAACCTGTTATTTTGGAAAAGCATGATATGCACATACCCACGCAGCAGAGAGAGTTCAAATGCTGATCCCAGGCTGCCCAACCTGGGTGGACACTGTTAGAGGACGTCAGAGTCAGCCGGGCGGGCATAGGAGGCTGTCCAGCCACTGGAGACTACACAGATCCTACTCCAGCCTCAGCGTGGGCCTGGGGCCTGTTTTCCTTGAGGGGGGAGCAGAAACCAGCCAGGGCATCCTTCTCTCCCACTGCCCCTGGCTGCGCTGGCCGGGCTCCTGGCCAGCCCTGTGGTGCTGGGAGCATAGCCGAGGACCCGTGGCCATCCCCACAGCCCTGCCTGCCTGCACCCTCTCGACACTCCTTCCAGGGTGGCAGGGCTGTTGGAGGCCCCACCCCACCCTGGCTGTTGGTCAGTTCCTTCGCTCAGCTGAGACCCTGGTACTGCGGCCTCAGCTCACCCAGGGCTGCCTGTAGAGACAGACACGCCTGAGTCCTACAGGAGCACAGGAGCTCGTGGGCCCCTGGTGTGGATGGGGTTCTGAGACTCCAGGGGAGGCCTGAGCCGTGTGGGAACTTGGTCCCTGGGTTCCTTTCTGGAGGCAGGCAGCAGCCCTGGGCCTCAGCAGGACCTGGAGCAGAGAGAGGAGCCCCCTGGGCAGCCCCTCTCACCTTGTGTCTGGAGCCGATGGGTCTCGGGCATGGGGGAACAGCTCTCTGAGCCTCGGTGTCCCTGTCTCTAAAATGGGGATCTGGAGTTTGTCATTTGATTCTGTAGGGGGACTAGGGACTGTTACCCGTGACCTCCTGTGACATTGTGGTCCCTCCAGCCCCAGATTGTGTCCACGTCCTGCAGAGCTGTGGCTGCTCATAACCTCTAAGAATTTAGCAATCCCAGGGTGGAGCACAGGCCTCACCGCCCCAGAGTGGGGTCCAGTTCCTGATCTGTAAGGCGGGCTGTGGTGGTGGGGATGAGCCTGGTGCACGGGCTCCCCAGCAGCCGCGCATCTGGCGCATGGCATGTCTGTGAGAACCCGGCGTGAGCAGTGCAGCCGCCTTGGTGTGTTTCCATGGGACGTGTTTACATGGGGAACATCAAAAGGCCCAACGGAGGGAATCAGAGCAAATCAGCCATTGTCTGGGAAGACAGTAACTAGAGAGATGAAAGCTCTGGAGTTAATTGCTCACAAAGCTGTAGGGTCAGGGGGTCAGTGTCCGTGGGGGATCCACTCCCGTTGGTCCCAGGAGGAGCTGGGGACCCCAGTGTCTCTGGAGCCCGCCCATCGCCACAGGTCCATCCGCAGAAGTCGCGCTTGCCCTGGTGCCCTAGGATGGACGTCTGAACAGCTCTGCTTCTGAGTCAGACCAGTCCAGGTTCCAGCTCTGGCCCTGCTCCACACCGAGGCGCGCTCACAACTCTCTGAGCCTCGTTTTCCTTACCTGCCTGGTGGAGCGATGGGAGGACTCGGCGAGAACATGCCAGTAGTGAGCTCCAGAAGCTTCCCTCTGTGCTCCACGGCAAGTGAGGACAGAGGCTATCCACAGGCAGCCCGGCGGCGAGGATGCCAGCCTGGGTGAAAACAGCACCAAGCCGATGGGAGAGCAGGAGCAGCGGGCAGCCGTGGCCCACCTTGGAGCCGGGGGCCCTGGGACATACGAGGGAGCAGCAGCAAGCAAAGGTGGGGACAGGGAAGGGCCCTTCTGAGCTAGCCAGGAGTTCACCTCCTGTCCCCACTCTGAATTGTTCAGCTCGAGGACCAGCAGGACGCTTCCTGTAAGCAGCTCAAATCTCCAGACATCACTGGCCTTCCGACGTAGTGACCTGGGACAGGCCATGCTTTGGCCTTGGGAGCTCCTATTCTCCCTAGGCTGTGGCGTTGAGGACTCCTGTGTTCCCTCCTGTCCATGCCGACTTGACAAAAGGGCTTTGCTGTGTTTGCTCCCTGCATCTCGGAAGGCCCCCACCCTGCTGGTCAGCTGCAGGTGCAAGGGGCGCTGTGATCATGGCCTGTGGGGCCAGACAGTTGGTCTAGTGTCTGTGGCCTGTGTCAGCAGCTTGCTCACCTGTCCCTCTGAGAACCCTCGAGACCCAGCCACTAGGAACTCGATGTTGGGGGGAGGAAGGGGTGAAGATGTCAGGTGACTGGCCGTGCACAGAGAGGCCTGCCTGGACAAAGTCCTGTGCTTTGTCCTGGGAGCAGAAGGGAGGGTGTTTCACAGACCAGCTGAGTCCTGAGTCCTTGCTCTTCTGTCCCCCCAGCCCACAGAAACCCAGGGATGTGGTGCTCCTTACCCTCCCTGGACCCCCGTCTGCCCTGGGCCCAGGCTGTAGTCACCCACTGAGGGGCGTGACAGGGCAGGCTCCTCTTTTCACTGGTGCCTCCCGTGACCTATGTCACCAATACCTCTGCCCCCACTGCAGGCTCAGAGCTTTGCACGGGGGTACACACGAAGCCCTGTGGCCTCCCCTCTGCCCCCCCAACCCCATCACCACGCTCAGTGTTTCTTGTTTCTCTTGCACCCTTTTCTGTGCTTCCACTGCAGACATGGGCAGCCCTTGATCAGTGCATAGCACTGTTTGGATGGTACGTCCTTTCTGGGACCTGCGTCCAGCAGCACTGGACCTTCTGCAACATGCTTTCTTCGCTCAGCCTTGTAGTTGAGGTTTGTCCATGTTGGTCCATGACGTGCGTGTCTAATTCATGGCCTGCTGGATTTAACATCAAGTTTGTGTAGATACATCTCTTTTATGCATTTTGTTCTGGGAGCAGAAGGGAGGAGTGTGTCCCAGACAAGGTGCCAGTGACCCAGCTTGCCCACCATCCTCATGTGTCCCTGGGAGTGGGTGGGAGAGAGGATGGTCCTTACTCAGCTGTACAGGACGTGGCCAGCGCTCTCAAGACTGGCTCCTCCACCCCCCACACAGTGCCTGAGGTTCCCCATCATCTGGCCTGTCAGGCATCATTTTCTCTAGGCCTATAGCTGTGAGATGACCACTGTGGTCTTGGTGCGTTTCCCCCTGATGGGGGAGACAGGCGTCCTACTGTGTACTGGCCACTGAGGGTTCCTGTTCATGTCTTTGGGATGTTTTCCCCTGTGAGGTCCTCGTTATGTATCCTGGGACGAAGTTCTGTGGCTAACATACTTGCCAGGCGTCTCCTCCCGACTGTCCTTCCACTTTCTGACACCTGCACTGGTAGGAGACAGTGGGCCAGGCTCGCCCCGTCCTCAGCCGACAGCACCGAGTGCACACGCAGGGAGTGGAGGGGAGTCTGCCTCTGACCCCTTCGGGACCCCCTTGTGGTGGGGGCTCAGCCAGAGGCCTGGAAGGCTGAGTGGGTGGCAGATGACTGGCTGACTGGTCGCCCTCCCTGCAGCAGGAACACCTCCCGGGCCTTTCTCAGAAGTGTCAGCAGCGCCCAGGGTGGCAGCTGCACTAGCTGGGCCCAGAAGGCCAGACAAGTAGCTGGTCCTTCTGCCCAGCGTCTCACACCCATCATTTGCTGGGGTCCCCGTGAGATTGGGTTAGAAGAAAGGATTCTGCAGCCAGAGCCCGGAGCCCATTGCTCTGAGGTCACAGGACTCTCCTTTGCTCCAGAGGGGAATCTGGGCAGGGCTTTCTCAGAAGAAGGCCTGCCTGGGTCACCCCTCAGCCTGGCTAAAGAGCCAGACGGTGCTCCCTGGGCCTCCAGCTGGTGCCCAGCCCCCTGTCTGCTGCAGCCACACCCAAGGGCTGCCCTCATGGCCCTCCTCTGCGGGCGGAGCTTCCTGCACTCTCCAGGAGAGGAGCACGGGGCAGGGTACCTGTCCCCCCCTCAGCCATGGGGTGCACCCCCAGCCCTGTGTCTGCAGCATTGGCTTCTAGACCACCCCCTCCCCACTGGCCTAGGAGGAGTGGCCCAGAAATGACTGTCCTTCTGAGAACGGGACAGCTCTTGCTGCCGCAGGGTTCACAGGGCCCAGAAACAAACATGGGCACACATCTGCCACCCGTGGGAGGCGAGAAAGCCTCTCCCCACTGGGTCCTGAGCTTTAAAGGCTCACGTGTGCATATGCACCTCCCTGGAGCATTGATGTCCTCAGGAAACAAGGGCCTGCAGACATCGAGGTTTTGCGTTGCATCACCGCGGCGGGAGGCGGGACAGGCGTGCCGTCTGGGAGCAGTGGCCAGGTCTGGGGTGCGGCATGGCACTTTCTCTGGAATCCAAGCGCACATTCCCTGTCGGGGGAGCCTTTGCAACAGAAGAAGGTAGTCCTCCAGCTAGACCCCAGCTGACGGGGGAGGGCTTGGGGAAGGTGCTGTCGGAGAGGTGGCACTGCTCCCATGTACCCCACTTATAAATGGGTGTGCGCTGTGCTGGGGGCTGGGCAAGTGGGGGTCCTGGCCTGGAGAGGGTGCTGTCTGGAGCAGAGTGGCCATGACCCACCGCCGCCTCACTGCTAGGCCATCCTTGCTCACACCCCATTGTAGGGGGCCCCACTTTGTAGTTGAGGAAATTGAGGCTCAGGGAGTCTGAATAACTTGTCACCAAGGTCCCACGGGGCAGAGCTGTGGCTCCAGAGTTTCCTGCTCTCACCCCTCCCCAGTGACAAGGAGCCAGCGGGTCCCCATCTAGGAGAAGAGAGCCAGGCGTAGAGTCAAGCCCGCCACACTGGCCACCTGTGGCCGAGGGTGACAACCGCTTCAAAGATGGGCTTCCCAGCAGCCCACGTTGGTCCAGGGGTCCTGCGGGAAGCCCCTGAGTGACTGCCTGCCCACCCTCCTAGGAACCTACTGAAGGCATGGCCGCCAGTCGAAGACAGGGTGTCATTAGGTCTGCTGTGTCACTCCCCAAGGCCTGAGGGCAGGTGGAGCAGGAGGACAGCCCAGATGGCCTCCCAAGGGAGTTGGAGGTGTCTGATGCCGCTGTAGGGAGAGGCTCTGCCTGGGCAGGCCCAATGCCAAGGAGCGGCGGGCCCGGCCTGAGCCCCCCGGCCCTCCTGCCCACCCAGCCCACTGCAGCACCCCAGGGCCCATGTCCTGAGACGAGAGACCACAGCTCGGGTGCAGGCCTGACCCCCATTCCCTTGAGGTGGGCAGCTCCAGGCAGTTTGTTTTGCTCCCATGAGTCCAGACAGAAGGCTGATGTGGGCCCACCTCTGAACCCCACGGAAGCTCCGGGCCCCCAGAGTCCTGCTCTAAAAGTGTGCAGGCGTTGGGGCCGCCTGGTGGCGCAGCAGTTAAGTTCGCACGTTCCACTTCTCCGCGGCCCAGGGCTCACCAGTTCAGATCCCAGGTGTGGACATGGCACCGCTTGGCAAGCCATGCTGTGGTAGGCATCCCACATATAAAGTAGAGGAAGATGGGCGTGGATGTTAGCTCAGAGCTAGTCTTCCTCAGCAAAAAAAAAAAAGAAGAAGAAGAAGAAGAATGGCAGCAGATGTTAGCTCAGGGCTAATTTTCCTAAAAAAAAAAAAACAAATAAAAGCGTACGGGTAGGAGCCAGGGGCCCAGCCCTGTGTGGAGGACTCGTTCTGCTGCTTCCCTGGAAGCTGGGCTGGCAGTGTGCCGAGAGGAAACACCGTTCTCATCCAGTAAACGGCAGTCAGGTTGCAGCCCAGTAGGTAGAAGGCGGCAGTGGCACCAGTGTGAGGCTGTTCCAGAGCAGGAGCAGACCCCCATCCTCAAGCAGTTGGTCACAAGGGGACCCGGCAGGCGTCAGGCAGTGCTCGCTCAGGAGCACAGATCACATGTCAGGCTAGCGGAATCCTGGAGTATGAGAGCTTAGGAGGCCCTGGTGACCTGGGTGTCCTCCATCTGGCTCTCCCACAGCCTCAGCCCAGCCATCTCTGGTCGCTGTGTCCCTCTGCTGGCCAGGCCAGAGGCAGCGCCAGGCGTGGAGGGTGGTCCCGCCTGCAGGACTTAGCACAGCCCTCACAGTGTGCCGCAAATGGGGTGGCAGGGTGAGGGGTGGAGCTGCTGTCCGGGCCAGCTGGCCGGCGGAACAGGGCCCTTGTCTGTTCAGCACATCATGTGAGCTGTTCCGGGTCACTCCAGAGGAAATGCTCTTCAGCCGGGTCAGCGGGTTACCACAGAGCCTGGGGTGGGTGACAGCCTACAGCTGTGCATGGATACTTGGTCACTGGCCTCCACCAGCCCGCCCCGCTCTGAGCCCTGGCTGCCCAGTCTGCTGGCTTAGGAGCCTGCCACTTGTGGGCCAGTGGCTGTTGCCTGCTGAGGTGACGCAGGAAACCCCAGCCTGGACTCTGCATGGAGCCTTTGGGGCCTTTTTCGTTTGTTTAGCAGGTTTTTACTGAGCCCTCACTCTGTGCAGTCCTGAGGGGCACTGACGTGGGATCCTGGCCCCTGCCCCTCCCCACCAGAGCTGCCCAGCTGTGTATGGAACGGGGGCCTAGCTGTGTCCAACAGGCAGCCCAGAAGCAGGAGAACCCAGGGGTCTTGGCCATCCAACCTTCCTTGAGTTGTACTGGTGGCCGTCTCAAGTTGGCAGGGGCAGTATGAGGGCCTGGACCCCCTCTGGTGGCATCTCTGCTGTCCATCTGCCGAGGGCCTGGACCCCCTCTGGCAGCATCTCTGCTGTCCATCTGCCAGGCCAGTCACTGGTTTTCTGCAGGGGACGTCAGGTCAGGGTCCTTTCACACGCTCCCTGCTCTGGCCTCAGGCTGGATGCAGCCGGGACGCCCCCCACCGGGCCCTGCCGGGACTCGGCTCTGGCCCACGGGCACCAGTGGCCTGGGCACAGGCACACTGTGAGGCGGCTCCATTCTTCTGTTCCAGATGGGGAAGCCGAGGCTCAGGGAGGTCAGACGACTTGCCAAAGGTCATGCGGCTTAGGCAGCAGACCCAGGACTTGAACCCAGGCATCCTGGAGCCCTGTCTGTGCCCTAACCACGCTTTTGGTGGCAGCCACTTGGCCACTGTCACTCTGGAGCCAGTCCTCAGAGGGGGCAGTTCTCAGGATGGGCCCCTGTGCTGCCCAAGGAGCAGCGACTTCCCAAGAGAAGGCAGGCAGCCAGCGTCCTGGGCAGGGTCAGATGTTGCCCAGGCCAGCCCAGTTGGTCCCAAGTGCAGAGAAGAGGAAGCTCAGCGCTGTAGAAAATTCACTCACATATCTGAGAACTGTCGTGTAGACACTTACCTTTATTTCTTCCTTCCTGTAACACTAGCGCATGCTGCAGCCCAGGAGCCAGCCGGGGGTGCCGGGCCACACCTGGGACCCTCCCCGTGCTCCGCCTCTCAGACCCTCCGAGGCGGCAGCACCAGCTTAGAGCGCAGGGCCTGGCTCAAGTTCTTTCCACTGTGGCCACACCGGGTGCAGCAAGGGGTTAGGCACGCTGGCAGCCTGGGGGTCTCCCGATGCCCACCTGGCTTCCAGATGCTGGCAGGTGTTCCTGAGGGCCAGGCCTGGCTTTGTGGCGCGGGCAGTAATGCAGGAATGCTTTCTGATTGATTGGAGCTTGAGTATATCCAGGGAGAGAATGGTGGGCACATGGAGCGCCTGGCCCTCTGCCCTCCCTGCCCTCGGGCTTAGCTGGGGCTTCTGAGTGGTTCTGGTGGGGGAGGCAGAAGCCAGTATGCTGTCCCCGACTGCTCGGCGGCTCCCAACCATGAGGGCTGGTGGGGAACAGGCCACTCGGGCCAGCCAAGCCCCAAGGACCTCCTCAGCCACGGTTTCCACAGGTCCCAGGGGATCCCATGGGAGCCAGGCTCTGGCACGCAGGGCCACAGGCCTCGAGCCTGCACACTTGTGTCCCCAAGGTCAGGACAAGCACCTCCACCTCTGTCCTGTGCAACAGATTGTGGACACGACTGGCAACCACTGGTCTGATGACCACTGGGTCTCCACTGGGCTCCCAGCCCCCTCTGACCCCATGCCTGCCGTTCACACCACCCGGGATGAGAGGGAAGGCGGCTGCTGGTAGAGGGCCTCAGGCATTCCTGGGTGGCACATGGCATGGCTCCTTTTCCAGTTTGGAGGCTTTTTTTGTCATCTGCCCTCTGTCACTGCCAACCACAGGCCACCCTCTGCCTCCAAGCGGCAGCCCTGGACTGGGGCTGACTTTGTGTGGCCTCAGGGATGCTGGCCACTTCCCTGTGAAAGGGCAAGGTGCCCCTCCCGTGAGAGGGCAAGAAGCTGGGGGGTTCCCGGGGCTGACCTCAGGCTATGAGACCCCTTTGCCCTCACGCAGCCACACCTCTCATTCACGGTCACACACACTCCCAGCAGCTGTGCTGTGGAGCCAGCCGTGACTCAGAAACATCCTGGAACAAGAATTCCTTTTTCTCTTACAAGTGGTGGCTCTCTGGGACGTATCCTCCCGGCTGAAATTCCTTCCCACCAGCCCCTGAAGAACTGAGCGGTTTCCCCTCCGCAGCTGGGCCGCCCCTCAGAACAGGCCAGGGCTCAGAGGAGCCCTGTTTTCAGGAAGATTTGCAGTGGTTGCACCAGCAGGAGGCGGCAGCCTGGAGCCGAGCCTGCAGCCCACACGAGGGATGGAGGGCGGGCTCTGGGCTTTGCAGGAGGCTGTCACGGGGGTGACAGACCAGACTCCTCAGACGGCTGGACCTGGGGGCACCCTCCCTCCCTCCTGCCCTTCCCGGAGAAGAGACCCTGGCTAGTGACAGTGACAGCGATCCTCATTTCTTAGGTAGGCACGACGGATGGGGCGTGTTGGGCGCTCCCTGTGTCTGCCATCAGGCCGCTGTGGGGGGGCGGTAGCTGAGGCAGGTCTGGGGCTCAGGGCCTCCCCATGCTTCCCAGGGGCCTCCCTGTGCACCCTCGTCCCCACAGCCCTGCCCTCAGCATGTGCCACGTGTTAGAGACAGGCCTGTGGTTCTGGCTGCCGGAAGTCAGGGTCGAAATCTACTTGGGGTCCCCCTTTTTGTGGCAGGTGCAAAGGAGGGAGCCCTGGAGTCCTTTTGCCCTTGACGTTGGCAGAGCTCGCCCGGCCCAGGGTCTGACGTCCCGTGCTACCTGGCCTGGGCCTCGGCAGAGCAGTCTGGGCGTTAGGTGTGCGAGGGACCCCGGCCCCAGGTGGGGTGCAGCCCTCTGCCTGCCTGGAGCCCTGAGCCCCGCCCCCGCCACACGGCCTCTGTCCCACCAGCAGCTGGGGTCCCTCGAGACAGGCATGGGCCACTGCGACTTACCTGCATATCCCAGCTCTTTGCCGAGGCCTTGGCACAGAGCAGGACGTGACGTTCAGAGATAGAGCCCAGCTCAGGCCCAGTGGGTGATCTCAGACAAGTGCCGAGCTTTCTGTGCCTCAGTTTCCTTATCTGTCAAATGGGGCTGGTGCCGCTCTCTCCAACTGGCCTGGGGTTGGGAAATGTGGCCTGCTGGGGTGCCTGGCCCCCAGGGCAGGGGTCCTTGAGGAGAGGGCACTGCTGTCTGTCCTGTCCCAAGTCTGATGTCCAGGGAGCCCTGAAAGGACAGCCCGTGGTTCCCTGCCGTCCTGGATTGAGCTGGCGGTCCATGTTGCTTTGACCCCTGCAGTGGGTTGCGAGCAGGGGGAGGGGCTGGCAGGGGCAGAGGGCTGCTCCTGCTGGCAGACCTGTGGCCCAGGGCCCAGGGTGAGACCGAGACCGGAGCCTAGGTTTGCTTGTTGGAGGGTGGGGCAGCAGAGCACCGCCTCCCAGGCCATTGGGCATGTGAGGCCCCTGGCTGGCGGGTTTGGGGTCACTGGTACTGGCGTCAGGTGAGGCATGGTGCAGGGAGCGAAGTGGGGGCCTCTGTGCTCCCTGTGCACTGTGGGAGGCGGGTGCCTGCCTGCTGAGCCCGTGCTGTCAAGCAAAGAACAGCAGCAGGGTTCTCGGCCAGGTCACCGCTGAGTCCCGGGCCATGGCCGGTGCCGCTGCACACCCCACCCCCCCATCTTCTCTCGGTCCTGCCACTCCCTTGAGAGCCCCGCCCACCCGCATGGGGCCAGTTTAGGCCCGCAGACTCCTTTTGTCCCCTGGTTGCTGAGGGCCCTTAGGGTGGCTGTGCCCAGAGTAGGGCCTTCTTTCCTGAGAAGCCCGCGTGGTTTTGCTCTTGAGGACTTGCCCCGCCCAGGGCTGGTTGCAGACACTCATCATAGAAGGATCTTTTTTCTTTTTATTATGGTAATTTATACATGACATAAAACTTATTATTTTAACTACTTTCACGTGTACAGTTCAGTGGCATTAAGCACCTTCGCATTGTTGTGCAGCTACCACCAGCATCCATCTGTCCCCACTAAACACTGTGCGTTGTCCTCCCCTCCCCCCCTCAGGCAACCACCTCTGCTCGCTGTCTCCGTGAATCTGACGACTTCAGTTCGTCACCTCGTATCAGTGAATCATAAGTGTTTGTCTTTTTGTGACTGGCTTATTTCACTGAGCACAGTGTCGTCAGGGGTTATCCAGGTTGTAGCGTGTATCAGCACTTGGTTGCTTTTTAAGGTTGAGCCTGCCGCTGTGTGCATAGACCGCACTTTGCTTATCCGTTTGGCCATCAATGGATGCTTGGATCGCCCCCACCTCCTGCTCTTGTGAATAATGCTGCTGTGAACATGGGTGCACAAATATCTGTTGACGGCCCTGCTTTCAGTTCTTTTGTGTATAGAAGTGGAACTGCTGGATCATATGGGAATTGTCTAATTTTTGAGGAACCACTATGCTGTTTTACATTTCCACAGGGTTCCAATTCCTCCGCATCCTTACCAACTTTGTTTTCTGGTTGGTGACTTGTCACTGGCCTGGAGCAGAATGGTCAAGAAGGCAGTGCAGAAGTGCTGGTGTGGGAGCTGCTTAGTGTCCCGGGGAAGTCTGGCAAAGTCACGTTCCGACTCCACGGGCCCAGAAGTTGGGAAGGCAGGGGTGCAGGATGGCACTTGGTAGAGTCGGGGGCAGGTGTCCAGCAGAGGGTCTGGGCGGGCGCAGACAGGAGTGGACAGGTCCCTGCCCTCAGGAGGCGTGGACCGCAGGCCTGCTGGCTCAGAGCTGAGCTGAGGAGTGGCACCTTTCATGGTGTGCTTGCCCCTGCAGTGGTCTCAGTGTCAGCCCCTGAGTGGGGCCAGGCCCAGCCCCCTGGGAATCCCAGCGTGGACACTTCAGCTTCTGCCTGGCTGAGTGTGCCATGCCATGGTCTGAGGCCAGCTGTGGGACTGGCTGGGCCCCATCGTGGCTGCAGACCCCTGCTCATATAGCGCTCACTTCCCTGTCGCTTCCACCTCCAAGGTGGGTTGTTAATTTCTCAGCCCCCGTGGGCAGTCGGGAAACTGCCGTATCTGTGCTTAGGTGTGTGACTCGCCTTCCTTCCCTGGTGCCCCAAGGCCACGTATGCATGGGCTCTGTGTGCCAGGCCACCCTGACGTTTTCTGTGCCTGTCTGTCCCTACAGGCCCCATGCAGTCCAGGCTCGGGGAGGCTGGGAGTGTGTGTCGAGCTGTCTCGACCCAGGGACCCTGGATTCATGAGGGATTCCTGCACGGGGTCATTTGTGGCTCTGGGGGCTCCTGGGTCTTGGGCTGTAATAGACTTCATGCTCCCCTCCCAGGCGTGGGGGCTCCAGACAACAGGCAGGATGCTTATGGTCCAGCCGGCACCATTGGCAGGCTTGCAGCCTTCACATTCCTGTTTCCTGATTCCCACCAAGATGGGTGCCATCTTGGGGACAGTGCAGGGGCCTTTGCCTCTGAGGCCATCGCTCAGCAGCTGAGGCCCTGGACACAGAGGAAACCTTCTCAGCGGCAGGAAGGGCCATGGCAGACCCTGGAGGGCTGGAGGCCATGTCCTTTGGCTGAACCTCCAGGCACAGTTGGGCCACGTTTTCATTACCCTTTGTGAGAAATCTCCGAAGTATGTGTATGTATGTGTGTTCCCGCATCTGAGCCCTCCTGGGGCATGGCCAGCTTGCCAGGCAGTGAGTCCCCCCTCTTTGTAGACCCAGAGCCCCAGACACTGAGGCTGTGGCCTCAGCCAGCAGGGAGGGTCCGTCCCCAGGTCCCTTGGGGCCCACCGTTTGCTGCTGCTGCTGCTGCTGCTCCTCCTTCAACCTGGAGAGTTCCCTCCTCTCTCAGAGCAGGAGGAGCCGTGGTTTCCGGGAAGTCTGGAAGCCCTCCTGGCCTCCCGTGTTCCGTGTGAGGAAGTCGCCTGACAGGCAGGCGAGGGCCACCAAGGGTGCCCCACTGACTGCCTTTGCTGTTGGCTTTATGGAGCGAACATCGTGCTCCTCGGTCTGTTTCGTTCTGAGCCTCCAAGCCTCAACCGTTCTCTGAGTCCTCGCTCGGCCCGGGCCCCGTGCTGGCCCTGGGGACTCGGGTGGACGAGCCAGGCTAGTGGGAGATGGGCCAGGAGAGGGGCAAGCACGTGTCATGTGACATGCCCATGCTGAGAGGCAGGCCAGTGGGGAGGGTCAGAGAGGAAGGAGAAGAGGAGAGGGAGGTTCTCAGAAACAGGACTGGGAAGGAGGGGGGTGTGCAGTGGGCACTGGGCTGCCTGGACAGTGCGGGGCCCCCGCTGCGTGCATAGCAGGGCTGGCTGTCGGAGAAGGAGAGCACGCTGTAGAGGGGAGCAGAGCAGGGGAGCAGCCTCCCAGTGCCTGTGGAGATGGAAACCCACATGCTGTGTGTAGTTGAGGGGCCTGCAGCCACACAAAGGACCCCAGACGTGGGCCTGGGCAAACATCCGGGGGTTGGTCTCCAGGGCCCACTTGCAACAGGAGTGGGAACAGAGTTGGGAGGGGCAGGCATTGTCCCGGGGCCTGGAGAGCACAGGAGGGTGGCCAGCCTGGATTCGGAGCCCTCAGGATCCCTCCCCTGGAGGCCCGGCCCACAGAGGGCAGCCATTGGCCTTGCCAGTGCAGGCAGGGGTAGGTCCCCCCCAAGTCTTTCAGCCCTTGCTCCCGAGTGGTGATAGGGGGCTGAGTGGGCACCTCTGGCACAGGCTGGGACCTCAGTCCTGACAGCGGCATGTGTATTCAGATAGCTCACAGGACCCCCAGAGCCCTCTCAGAGGTGCTGGGAGGACCTGGCTGGGGCTGGGTTGGGGGGGGTGCAGGTTCAGCTGCACCCGTGGAGGGGGTCAGCGGCAGAGGGAGTGGCCCTCCATGGACTCCCAGCTCCCAGCGGGCGGGCCCACCAGGACCCCCACAGACAGGCCTTGGCCACGGGCTTTGCCAGCCCTGAAGCTTAGGGACAGGTGTGCCCAGGTGGGAACCTTGGCGTGGCTGTGTGTGGCTAGGGGAAGGAGATGATGGGACCTGCCATCTGGGGAGTGATCTTATGCTGCTGCCTGGCTGCTGCCTGAACCAGGGAGGGAGCCCCCAGAGCTATGTCTGCTGCCACCATGGGACGGCAGGTGGGCAGCCTGCTGGTGCTGGGGCGCGTCCTCTCTCACAGGAGGAGTGCTGCTGACCAGAGGCAGCAAAGGCCTGCCTGCAGCCCCTCTGTCTCCCTTGCACTGCCTTTGTCAGAGTCCCCTGTGTCCCAGGCCACTCCTGTGTGAGTCAAGCCGTCTTTTCCAGCTGGAGCCCGTCAGCTGATGGCACCCCGTCTGCCCCTGAGCTCCCACTGAGTCACTTGCACCACGTGCCCTGGCCTGCAGCCCTCAGAGCATCCAGTCTGGGGTGTGCTCACTTCCTCAGTTGCTGCTCCCTCTGCTTCAGGGCCCCTCTGTCCCTACCTGAGTGCTGGCTCCATCCCGCAAGATGGCCAGGGCCTCTGCCTGGTGCCTACAGCCAGGAGAGCTCAGGCCCCACCATGCTGCCACTGACCATTCACGTTTACGTCTCCCCCACCCTGTACTCAGGGGTTCCCCATTGGACTGTCAGCCCTCCCCCAAGGGTAGGGTGCTAGACTCAGTCCCTCCAGCTTCCTCCCCATCACCAGGGCCTGGGAAGCGCTGCTCATGGCACTTTCTGCTTGCTTCTCCTGGGAAGCATGGTCCTGAGTTCCTTGCGCAGAGCACACCTTCACCTCAGTACAAGGCTTGAGCCCCAGGTTGTTTCTGTGGCCAGGCTGGGATGGGCCTGCACCTGCTGCTTCCTCACCTGCACATGGTGTGGGTGTCCCTGCCCCGAACACTGGGCCTAAGTATGTGGTCAGTAGATGGGCTGGAGCCTCCAGCCCACCTACCATTTCAGGAGCCTGTCCAGGCCAGTGTCCTGCGGGCTTGGAATCCATGGAAGGAGCATGGGCAGCTGGCGACAGTCCCTCTCAGGTCCCACCCCTTTCACCCAAGCTGATCCCTTTGATGGTGGGTGGGCCTGGGGCTTGCTTGGCCCTGCCCTACTCGCCTCCTGCCCCTGCCCTCCCTGCCCAGTCCATTCCCCTCACCACTGCCCAGCACAGCCTCCCCCAGCTGGCTCTTGCCACCTCAGGCCTCTCTGCCAGGCATGCAGGGGACTTCTGGGCCAGACCCTCTCTCTCTCTTGCAGCCACCCCAGGGATCGAGAAGCTGGGCAAGGGTTTGCCTGGGTGGGGCTCGGGGGGAGTATGCATTTGGAGGACCCTGAGCCTGTGAGGGAGTTGGACGGAGAAAGGGGAGGGCTAAGAACCATTTACAGCAAGGGGCGTGGGCCCCAGCTGATCAGTTGGAGGTGTGAGCAGCAGCAGGGCCTGGGCCAGAGCTGTTAGCACGTGTTCCTGTGGCGATGTTCTCCTCCAGGTCCGTCCAGGGGCCTCCCTCAGGACCCTGCTCGCCGCTTGTTTCCTAAGCACACACAGACCCCTGCAGACAAGAAGGGGCTTGCTGAAGCGAGGCAGCAGGGTGGGTGCCATGAGAGTGAAGACACTGGCCCCGCACCCCACCTCCAGGTGTACCCTCCCCATCCACTTTGCTCCAGGCAAGGCTCCAGCCTCTGGAGACCCCCAGTCATGTAGCCAGGGGCAGGCACTCTGGCTGACGCACCTGCTGAGCTCACCTGGGGCCTGGGGCCCTCCCTGCCAGAGCCCCAGCCCCCAGGAGGCTAGGCGCGGGGATGACGCAGGCTGATGAGGCCGCTGCTTCCTGCTGCTCCTCCCGTGGCATGGCTGCCCCAAAGCTCCAGAACCCCTGCCCCCTGAGAGCAACCCAGACCTTTGCTCTTGGACACTCTGGGCACAGGACATGCAAAGTAGTTCCCTCCCTTGGGCGGGGTTATGAGGGTGAAGCTCCAGCCCTGTGCGTGCACGTGGGTGCTCAGCAAAGACGAGATGGACAGACAGACAGACTCCTTCCTGTTGTTTTATCGTGTGAGCCGAGACCCCGTACAATGGAGAGCCACAGCGAGGAGAGTGGGCATCTTTGTCTCATTCCTTGTCTTAGCAGGAATGCGTCTGTCTGACTCCTCCCTGTGAGGACCGAGTTGGTTCCAGGTTATTTTGGATACCTTACCAGGTTACGAAAATTCTCTTCTGTGCTTAGAGTTTTCGTAACAAATAGGTATTTAATTTTAGCAAATGCTTCTTATGGTCTGTTGAGACCTATCATCTGTTGCTGTGATCACTCGCGTATGTGGGTTCTCTCCTGTGAAACCATCCTTGCATACCTGGGCTAACCTGCTTGGTCAGTGTCATGTCTCATGTGGTCTACTTGATTCGATAAGGTTTTTGTTTGGGATTTTTACATCTACATTGGGAATGAAAAGGGCTGTAATTTTCCCTTCTTCCCATGTGTTCATGTGATTTTGGTGTTGGGGTTATGTTGGTCTCATAGAATGAGTTGGGGGGAGAGTGTGCATCTCTTTACTGTTGTCTACCAAGGTTGCACAAAGTTGGGTAATGTTATTTTAAAATTTGGTAGAAATCGCCTGGCAATTTGTTTGTAGGAATTTTCCCCGTACTTTTTATTTTGAAAAATGTGAAACCTACAAAGTAGTTGAAATAGTAGTGCACCCTTACCCCTTTCCCCTAGAGGCAGTGTCAGCCTGTGCTGTTTTGGCGCCCATGCCTGTGCACCTGTGGGTGTGTGCATATGCCTTTTTTTCTTTCTTTCAAGCTTTTTGGCAGAACTCTTTGAAAGTAGGCTGCAAGCATTCCTCAATGCTTGAATACTTGTAGGGAGATTTTTAACTACTTCTTTGATTTTTTTTTTTTTTTTAAGCTTATAGGACTGCTTATGAATTCTATATTTGACTCTTGGCTTTCCTCTCCAGTGTGTTCCCTGCGGCCCCTCCTCATGGCTGGTGGGAGCAGGGGGTCACTCTGGCTGTTTTTTCTCTAGTGGCTCTCCTCTCCTTCCCTCATGGCTGGGTGGGGGTCCCTGGGCTGGGCCCCCCTCATGTGGGGTGCTGTGCTGTGGACTCTAGGACGTGGTGTCTGTATCATGCAATGAAGGAACAGAAAGATGCGAGAGACTTTCCTTGGGTTGCTCTCAGGGCTACACTGCTGCTAAGTGGCAGAGTCCCTGGCAAGTTGGGAGACCTGTTTCCTGGTGCCAGCAGCAGCATGCTCGGTTCCCACGGGCACCCTGCCCCAGCTCCTCTCAGAGACCCTGCGTCTGGGGTTGATCAGTGGCAGGCACACCAGGTGTGGATGCCCCTGATAACTGGGAGATTTGGGCCAAGGAAGGGTCTTGTGAGCCTCAGTTTGTCCATCTGCGGAGGGCATCTCAGAGTGGTGCCTGCCCCAGAAGTTGTAGGAATAAAGCGAGTGAATGCCTTTTGGGACCCCCCCTCACACCAAGCCCCAGCCCTCGTCTCCCCCCGTGATGGACTGGCCCCTGAAGTGGCCTGGGGCGCCCGGTTCTGGAAAGCCGCCCAGGACTGAGGCTCACTGCTGAGGGACTGCTCTCCCAGCTCCTCAGCCAGGGCACCTTCCTTCCGCTGGAGAGCAGAGCTGGGCCAGCAGGGACCACAGGACAGGAGAAAGTGGGGCATTGCAGCTAATTTAGGCATCAAATGGCTTCTGTCTCGAGCATGCTGTTTAGGCTCTGAATTTCTGTACTCAAAGAGCCTGCGAGGCCATCATTCACTGGCACCCTGTGCTTGTGTGGGTGGGTGTGTGTGCATAGGAAGCGAGTGTCAGCTCCCTCCCCTGTTAAAAGCAGAAGAAAAAGTTTCCCAGGGCTCCAGGCCCAGGGATGAGCCTCCTTGGCCTGTGGCCCGAGTTGCGTTTCTGTCCCGTCTTTGTGCCCAGTGTGTGTGTTTTCCAGAATGGCATCAAGTTGTAACAGGAGCTTTGCTGTGGCGCTTCTGTTCATCACACGCACATGAGCGTGCTCCTGTGTCTGCAGAGCCTCCAGAAGGGCTGTGCGCCGGGTGGCCGTGGAGTCACCAGGTGTGGGTATCAAGTTGTGCACCCCTGAGCTCACACAGGCCCTGCGCTGTCTGTAACCTGGCATGGCCAGTGTCTCCCTAGCTGCTCATGCCGCAGGGCCTTCTGCGTTCCGTCTTGGCTGCGTGTGGGATGTGTCTTGGCACAGAGAGACCTGGAGGCTGGCCTTGCCTGGCCAACAGCGGGAGCAGGTTGAGTGGGCGTATCTGCAGCACACTCTGGCAGGGGCCACCGCTGCCTCCAGCCTCTCCCTCCTTGGGCCCAGGCGGCCATGGTGGGTCTGCAGCTGCAGGCCGTGAGGACATGGGATGGGGGAAGTGCCTTAACAAAGGGCTGGAGGTAGAAGAGTGAGCCCAAGAGCTCTCGGCCAGGATTCAAGCTGGCAGCAGAAGACCAAGGCTCCAGAGGCAGATCTCAGTGATTCAGCCAGCACACGGCTGCCCAGGGAAGGAGCGGGCACCCCAAGGTGTGAGTGTGTGTGTTCAGGTGGACGTGAAGTCCTGTCTGCGGGTGTCAAAAGGCAGAAAGGGCCAGGCAGGTGGGTGTGAGATAGGACTGGGCAGCCATTGTGCACAGGTGGGGTCACGTAGGCCCTTGAGTCCTGGCTGGGTCCAGCTCCTGGTCAGCGCCCACTTAGCTGGAGCACTGCCCACGTGAGGCAGACCGGAGCCTGGCGGAGGGAGGCTCATGAGGAGGGGCTCTCACTCCCCCTGCTCTCGCAAGGCCTGAGCAGAACGCCTCTTCTGAGTCTCAGTTAGAGTCCAGCGTGGGGCCGACCCTAGCCATGGGGGTTTGGGGACAGCAGGCAAGCTCCCAAAGCCATCTGCCAGTCCTTTCTCATCGGAGCCAGGGTCTCTGGAAGGCCTATCCTTGGGTTGATGGGGCAACCCCAAGCCTGACCTCGGCTGGGAGGACGTTGCCAGTATGTCCTCCTGTGGCCCCAGCCCTGGCCAGGGCTTACAGAAGCCCCAGCAGTCACAGCTTCTCTGGTCACCTGCCAGGAGGGGGGTCGGGGCCTGGCATCCAACTTCGGTGCCTCAGCGTCAGAGCCATCAGAGAACAGCTCCCCGGCCCGAGGCCTGCTGTGGGTCTTGTGTGCCCTAGCTGTGAGCAGCAGCACCTGTGCCTGCATGGCGGGGAGGTGTCTCCAAGGAGGGGGCCTCACCTACACCCTCAAGGGCGGAGCACCCCGAGCCCTGCGTCCTGGACGTGTTCACCGAGATGCTCTGGGAGAGGGATCACCCCGGTCAAGAAGGGAGTGAGCAGCACACAGGCTGAAGCCCAGAGGGCAGACCTGTGCTGGGGGCCTGGCAGGAGGCTCAGGCAGAGCCAGTCTGCAGCCGAGTCCAGACAGCTCCGCCCCTCATGCATGGCAGCCCTGGCTCTGGACCTTCCCATCCATGCCTGCGCAGGGGTGTAGCCTGCATAGCACCCCACAGCGCGTGTTGGCCTGATGGTTAAGTCACCCCTGCCCATGGGTATCCTGGGGGCCATGCGTAGGTCCAGTGGGATCATGAAGGTCAGGGGGCTTGGGAGAAAAAGCTCGGGCTTCCCCCAGGCATGGGGCTCCACTTCCTCGTCATTTGCCTGAGGGGGAAGCTGTGGGCTTCAGGCCCCTGCAATGCCTTCACAGGGGCCACCTGCTTTGGGGACCCCCATGCCATCCCCCAGCCAACCAGGAGCATGGCGCCTGCCCAGGTGGTGCCTCAGATTCTCCGTGTGGCGGAGTCAGGCGGGTGAGTTACAAGAAATATATATTTGGTCATTCAGGTGACTAAAATATCTTTCTCGTCTATATTTAGTTTTTGTCCACAGTTCCTGGCTCACAGCTCCCAAAACCATTGGAATTTCCTAGGTGTTGAATGGGATAAAAAGTGTCTTTTGTTATGTTAGTGAGGGCGACTTTGGACCCCTCCCAAGGGTGGGGGCTGGTTCAGAAGAACCAGCTCTGTTATCAGAGGGGTGGAACTTTTAGGCCCCATCCCTAACTTCCAAGGAGGGGCGGGCTCGGGGTTGAATCAGTGGCTAGTGACCAGTGGCTTAGTTAATTGCGACTGCGTAAGGAAGCCTCCATAAAACCCCAAAAGGACAGCTCATTGGTCCTTCTTTTTGGAGAGCTTCCACGTTGGGGAACCAGAAGCTTCCACATGCCACCATGTCAGGCCCCAAGCTCCACGAGGACAGAAGCCCCTTTGTTCGAGACCTCACCCTACGTCTCTCTTCACCTGGCCGTTGCTCCATATCCCTTGTAATAAATCGGTCATCCAGTGAGTAAACGGGTTTTCTTGAGTTCTCGGATCTGTTCTGGCAAATCGATTGAACCTGAGGAGGGGTGTTTGGAGCCTCCAGTTTGTGGCCTGTCGGTCAGAAGCACAGGTGGCAGCCTGGCCCCGCGGCTGGCGTGTGGAGTGGAGGCCGTCCCACGGGGCTGAGCCCTCAGCCTGTAGAGTCTGATGCTGGCTCCGGGTGGAGAGTGTCAGAGCTGAGTTCAGTTCCCGAACCCCTGCTGACATTGCAGAACCACACGTCGGGGTGAGGCAGCCTCCACACACACAGACATGTGTGCACTCGTGCTGGAAGCGGGTCCAGGGGCCTTTTGCAGGCAGCCTGCTGGTGTCCTGAAACTTGGCTGACCTTGTTAGTAAATCGAGGGAAGACTCATCCACCAGTCAGTCACTGTCGATGTTCTCGGGGAGGGGCCTGTTGAGGTCGTTCCTAAACCTAAACTCCTAAGACTTGTTTTCCTTCAGTTTTTCAACAACTTGGAATTTTGAAACGAGGATGGAAATTTCGTTTTTTTCCACTGTCTAATAACAATGTCCTTTCCATGTTGAAACGATGAGCTCCTTTCCTCCTCGCACGGACCTGTGCACGCAGATGAGCACCCTGTCCCCTCCGGGACCCACCTCCCCGCCTGGCCTGGCACCCCTCCTCTTGGTCCCTGGGGGTTTGTCAGGAATTCTGCCCCCCACCCCTCTGACCTCTGCCAGGCCGACTCCTCCCTATCCTTCAGGGGTCCTCAGATGTCCCCCTCAGACCCTGCCTGATCCTAGATCGGAATTGGGCTCCTGGCACTTGCTCATCTGGGTATTTCATGGCCACATTTCCAGTCCTTCCGGATGCTGCTGGAGGACAGCACTGTACTCGGTCTGCACACAGCAGGTGCTTCTGTGAAGGAGGAAAGCAGAGTCAGACTGGAAGGGGCTGGGGAGCCAGGAGAGGGTGCCAAGCCCCAGGGCAGAGAAGTGAGGTCCCGGCCCCACTGGTTGTGCCTTCCCCGGAGCTGCGTCTGCCTGCGCCATGGGTACCTCAGGTCTGGATCCTCAAGCTGAACGGGTCTTTCATGTACAACTGTCACCAAAGGCTGCAGGAACCTGGGAGGTACAGGGAGTGGTACCAGGCTCAGAGGGGCTAGTGACTCTCCCCAGGCCATGTGGTGGGGATGGTGGGGGTTGGGGGGTCTGGCAGATTCGGATGCTGGACCCGCCCCCTCCCTGTCACGTAGACGCCTCAGATCAGATGGGCAGGATGCGCAGAGCTCCGCACCCTCCCCCCTTGTTCCCATTACATTCCCACCCACTTACCGGGACAGATGTTTTGGGTCAGATAGCGCCTGTGTCTCCATGATGGCCCAGGAAGGGAGGGGCCTCAGCGCACAGTGCTACCGCTCTGTGGGGAAGGCCCAGGCCTGTGTCAGCACCAGGCAGCGATGGGCAGCCAGGGCCACCCACTTGGGTAGGGAGACTGCGTATGAACCTTGAGGCAGGATTTAGCCTGGCCGGAGGGGTGCCTGGGGACGGGCCTTGTGCTGTCGGGAGCCTGCTGAGAGGCCCTCTCCCCAGGTCCTGCGGCCCCTGGTCAGACAGCCCCCTCACCCCGGCCTGCTGCCCTTACTGGGCCTGCTGGCACCTCCATGCAGGAGTCTGCTTACCATCCTTTTGTTCTGACAGACCCCTCCCAACAGCAAGGGCCTGGCACCTGGCTACAGTGCCACCCTAGAGGGGCAGGGGGTGCCCTGCATGCTGGGGCCACATCACCACCACCCTCCAAATCCTGCCCATCTCTTGAGACCTCGAGTCTCAGAGGCCCTGGAAACAGGGTGGTCACGGGGGCCTGTGTGGAGCTGTGGGCTCCTGTGGCCCGAACACCCTGAGCACACTTGGGCCTCCGGCTGGGCCCTCATCCTCTAGGTGGGAGCTCCAGTGGGGCCTGGGAGCAGGACTATGTGGCAGGGGTGGGGCGGGATGGGGCAGGGCCACGGAGGCACGGGGTGGGGGGTTGCTCATGGCAGCCCTGCCTTTGCTGGGACACTCAGCCCTGGGAGTCAAGCCTGCCCCCCTTGCATGCTGCCGAGGGGTCTCCGCCCATCTGGCATCCCAGCAGGGGACAAGAGTGCCGCTAGGCCTCCACCCCAGCTTCGCACCTGCAGCAGTGTCATCAGCCATCTGCCCGGGAGGTGGGAGCTGAGCGGAGCTGTGCAGGGTCTTGCGCGACCAGAGGAGAGCCTGTCTGGGAGGCCGCCCTGTGTCCCACCCCAAGGTACCGCCTGGGTCGGGCCAAAGTCCGGGGCTCTGGCTCTGTCCCCTCCCCTTGACGGATACCCCAGGGAGGCCATGTCATGCTTCAGTCCACTGCTGGTGCATCCTCGCTGTGCATCTGGGTCCGCTTTCTTTATGCGCATCACCCTGATTCTTAACTGACTCACTGTACTTCAAGGGTTTCAGTGAATTGTAAGCTGCATTCACAGCTTCTTTAAAAATACCACTGCTTCTGGCTGTGGTTTGGCAAGTGCTCAGCAGGTGGCTGGGGCCAGCCTAGCCAGGCAACATGTTTATGTGCCTTCCGGGGGCTGTGGCTCAGCATCTTCATCAGGCAGGTTCAGTCTGGGTTCAAGTGGCTGGGCTCCAACCCCCACACCGCCACCAGCCAGCTCTGTGACCAGGTTTGCTAGTTAACCTCTCTGGGCCTCGGTTTCCTCATCTGTGAAATGGGAATATTTCCTTCCTCCAGGGTGTCTGTGAGTGTCCAGGATGACCAGGGGAAAGCACTGAGGGTTCACGGAGTTAGTTAGTTCAGTTATTGTTGAGCCCCTGATACTCAGGCCCCACCCCAGCCCGGGCTGGCCCTCTAGTCATGCCCAAGTCGTTAGTGTGTTGGCCTTGAATAGATGGATTAGGTTCAGAGACCAAAATAGGGCAGCAGTTTATTTGTCTCCCTTTGAAAAGGAACCCAGCCTAGGCAGTCCAGGCTGGTGGTGCAGCCACAGAAGGCATCAGGAATCCAGCTCTTTCTCTTGTCCTACTGTCCCCAGAAAGCAGGGCCTCTGCCTCACGGTCCAAGATGACTGCTGACGCGGCAGTTACATCCACATTTCAGCCAGCAAGAGGAGAACAGGCAGAAGAAGGTGTCTCTAAGGACATCCTGATGGCCAGACTTAGTCACACGGCTACACCTGGCTGTAAAACGTTTCCTGGGCTTCTTCCTCCTCAGGGACTTCCACGCTGTTTCCTAAGCGTGTGGAGTCACCTGGGGGCCCACATGAGAGCTGCTTCCTGTGTCTGGACTCTCTGCCCACTGGGTGAGCCAAGGAGACCCTCCCTGCGTTGCTGCAGGGGGGCAGGGCAGGGAGCAGAGCTGAGACCAGCCAGGCACCAGCCAGCCAGCCCTGCCGTGGCCCACGTGTACACTCCCCTTGCTGGAGGAGCATGGCAGGGCGTGTGGGTCAGGGCCTTGAAGCTCCAGCCCTGCCCAAGGGCTTGGTGCACCAGGAGATAGGCCTCAACAGACCCAGCTCCAAGCACAACTCACCCTTCAGAGGCTGGGTGGCAGCCATTCGCCTCTCTGGGTGTCAGCCACCCTCTCTCTATCCAGGACGATCATGCAGACCTCACAGGTCACCGTGTGATCAGTGAGGGGCCACAGGCTTGGTCAGACTCCACCTCCCCAGAGCTTCCGTGCTGGTGTCGGGCCAGGTTTGTGTCAGCTTCAGGCTCTACCTGCCCTGGGAGTCCGGAGGCACAGGGGGCTCTGGGAGGAGGGGCAGGAGCTGCCACACCCGTGGGCACACAGCACCTGACCAGTGACACGGGGCTGCTCTCCCAACCCAGGTGTTTGGAAGCAGAGTCAGTGAGCTTGCAGCTGCCCTGCGGACACATGGCCCAGGAGGGGGACAGCCTTACGCCAGCACTTTCTTCACTGTAGTTGGAGAGGGGCTCTGAGCCTGCTGCTGCCAGCTCAGCACGTGATCATCTGGCCTCCTCCTGCAGGTGCTGGGGAGGGCTGCTCCCACAGCACGGGGTCTGGTGCAGGAGGGGAGTGGCGCCAAGCCAGTGGACAGGTTCCCTCTGCCAGGTGCTGGTTCCCCCCTGTGCTGCCGGGAACTGGTCTGCTTCCTCCCACTGCCAGTGCCCAGCTCAGCGGAGGCCCCGCCTCTCCCTTCTCTTGGCTTCCTCGCTCTTCTGCCTGCACCACTCACTCAGCCAGGCTCTCTTTGTGATGCACAGGAGGGTCCTGGTTCCTGGAGGGGAGGTGACACAGCGACAGCCAGCCGGACCCTGGCCCTGGGAGCTGTGCCTGCAGGCCCCTTCCTGTCACAGGAAGGAGGAGGCGGCGGCCAGTCCCAGACACAGGCATTCAGCTGCTTCCCCCTCACGGTGGGAATCGGAGCTAAAATCAGACTTCGGTTCTTTTCTAAGGCACTAAATCCGCCATCTGGATTCTGTGCTGGGTGGTTTTACCACGTGAACCTCGTTCCCCAGAGCTGACCTGACCCACATGCAGCGCTTTCCAAGGCCACAGGGCCAGCGGGCACAGCAGGACCAGGCTGCTGGGCGCTGCCAGGCCAGGGGCTTTGGGGACCCCCAGCGCCTGGCCTGGGTAGGCAGCAGGCAGCGCTGATGAGGGCTCCTGGCTTGGCCACCCCTGAGGGCGTCGTCTCCTTGCTGCGAGGTGGACCCAGGCCTTGGGGAGGGGCTGGCTCCCTCACCTGTGATGCTCCAGGGCCCACCTCGGGTGGGACAGCAGTCAGAGCCAGGCTTGGGAGCCCTCGTGCAGAGGCTGGCACGGTCTGCTCCCGCCCTCCTGAGCATCTGGGCCAGCTTCTCCGTGTCCTCCCTCTGATCTCCTGGACACCTCTCAGAGGGCATTTTAAGAAACTGATCTGGATCCTGGCTTCAGGGTGTGGCCTTTGTCCTCATGACCCTGAGAGACCAGAGTACGCAGCTGGGGTGCATGGGGCTCGGGTACCCCTCACAGGGCTTCCCTTGCCACCCGGGGACCCCCAGAGCCCGTCCTAGGGGAAACAGTGGCAGTGCATTCTCACTGCCCTGAAGCCAGTTCTCAATGGTTCTTGTGACCCAGGGTATTAATTTTCTTCCAGTGACTGCATATCTGAAGTAATGCAACAGTGTTTACTTAAAAAAAACAAAACAGACTTTGTAATTCTGATTCTGAGTAACAGTGTCCTCACTAGCAATTAGAGAGCTACAGCTCTGTTCGCACTGGTAGAAAAATCCGCCTTGGTTTCTGCATCTGAGTGTAAGACTTGTGAGCTACACCATTGTTCACGAAACCCCTGCCCTGGGAGCCTGCAGTTCAGGAAAGAGGTGAGGGGGCGGCCCGGCCAGGGACAGGAGGTGAGGGTTCAGGGCGCCCCTTGAAGATGCTAGCCAGGTGGGATTTTTGTCTTGGAGGACAAATAAACACAGAGCTTGCAAAGCCACCCCTTTCTGATGGCTTCTTTCTACCCCAGCACCCCATTCCAGGCAACAGGAGTGTTTTATAACCTCTATTACCTTATTTCAGTTATTTAAATAACGTGTGCTCATTGCAGGCAATACAGAAAAACATAAAGAAGAAATCTTAAAACCACTCATTTGGGCATATGGGATTCACTGAACTTCCAACTTATCTGTAAGTTTGAAACATTTTGTAGTAAAATGTTGGGGAAGATCCATAATTTCACCCCCTGAGACAGCCGTTTAGTAGTAGATTCTGCCCTGGGTGGTGGTGCCAGCGCAGTCATCACCTGGTGGTCGGCACGGGCACTTCCCCACTTTCCCACGTGCTGGGTCTTGTAAGCATCCCTGCCCTTGGCTGCAGGACAGTCTGCCATGTGTCTGCGGTCCACCACCTCTGTTGTTTGCCCGTCTACCTGGGGGAGCTGACACTACACCAACACCTGTGGGGGCTTTGCCACATCGCAGCCCTTCCCTTCGGGGCAGATTCCTTCCTGGAAGTGGCATTACCCTGCTAGCCCTCACCAAGCCACAGAATTGTGCTCCCACCAGCTCTGGGCTTCCCGTGGGCCTGAGCCACGTCTAGAGTCTTATTTCTGATCGGAGTCCTGGGCTCCAGAAGGAGGATCAGGTGTGGCTGGATTCAGCATGGGATTTGGGTCAAACCCACACTCTCAGGGCAGAGAAGGGAAAATGAAACCTCCTCCGTGGCCAGGGGAGGGGTGACGGGCAGGTGCTCATGGTGCAAATGCCGGCTTCACAGAGTAAATGCCTGCTCTGGCCCTGGATCAGTCCCCTTGCCTCTGCGAGCCCAGTTTCCATATCACTGTTAAAGTTAGAGTGACAGAGGCCACCTCCCGGTCAGGACTGTGGGCTATGACTTGCTTGTGAGCACGGCCACCTCCCCGTCCCGCCCTGGAGCAGAGCCGGCCTCCGCCCTGCCCGGCCTCCTCTCCGCCATCGGCCCCTGTACCTGCAGGCTTTTCCTCTCGGCTGTGTGTTGTCAGGGGAGCGGGCTCCCGGGCCTGTGCCAGAGCTGGCCGATCTCGGACAGCAGTTTGGACCCAGGAACGACAGTCCTTGCTGCCAGGATCTTGTGTGACCACCAGCATGCTGAACCGGTGCGCAGAAGTGTCAGCGTTCGACAGAGCACAAGTAACCACAGGAACGTGCACCATCAGGTGTGGCTGTGGCCATGCGGACTGGAGTCACTTCACAGCATGACATTTCTTTGAAGTCCCATGTTTTATCTTTGAAATTCATATGAATTTTGCACTCCGCCATTACCCAGCCGACCCTGTTTTCCTGTAGAATGACAAGGCCTTTCTGGGTCTGGCCTGCCTCGCCATGAGCCCCCCGCCCAGTCACATCCCCAGCATCTCCCAGAAGCCGCCCGCCCGCCCCACCTGGAAGTGGCGCCCCTCCCAGGCCTTCCACCTGCCCGTTGTCCTTGTGGGTCCCAGCCCATCCGGCCCAGAGCTCTTGGAAACTGCATAACTGAGCTCTGTCCCACCTCTGAGCCTGGGGCTCGTCCTCTGAGGGGAGCCATGCCTGCCCTGGGCTGTGCCCGCATGCTGGGAGCCTGCGGGCACTGCCCCCTCATGTCCTTTGCCAGCATTAATGGAGTACCTTGGGGTCTTCGAGTGCCTGGGCAGGGACCACTGGCTTCCCCCTCCCTCCCTCACCCCGTTTCCCTCCACCTGAACACAGTCAGTCCTGCTGTAGATCCCCCTGTTCCCGGTGACAGCCCCCCGGCCCACTGTGTTCCGTGGCTGGCTGCAGAGATGGAGGCAGAGGGACTGAGAACAAGACGCCCACTCCCTGTGCTCCTTGGCCCAGTACCAGATGGGCTGCACAGGCCCCGCGTGACTAGCCAAAGTTAGCCACCCCCTGGCTATGTGGGCACTGGGCACACTCCTGTGGCCCCCCCGGCATGCCGCGGGGAAGTGGAGGAGCTGTCGTGGCAGTCTCTCCTTGCCTCTGCGGCCCTGGACCACATGGGCTGTCTCGGCTCTTAGCAAGGCACTGTGCTGGCTGGAGTACGTGGGCCTGCCTTCCGAGAGCTCCCAGTCTGCTGGGGCAGGACAAAGACCCTGAGGATGGCGTGTGGTGGCTGCACAGATGGATGTGCACACAGCTGCAGGGGGGATGCCTCTGGGGGGACCTCCCACCACTTCCTGCAACCACCAGGCATGCAGGGCGCTGACTGGATAGATGGTGGCGAGCAGCCAGTGGTGCTGGCAGCTTCAGTGGAGGAGATGTGGACAGGGCTTTCTCGTCCTCCCTCTGGTCCCATGTGAGCCCCGCTCCCCATCCACCGGCAGGACAGTCTGGGCTGGGACATGCTCTCGGCAGTTTGTGGGGCCTGTCCCAGTGCAGAGCAGGCAGTAGTGCGCCACAGAGACCTGCCTGGAAGCTGGGGTTTCGTGGGTACCCACAGGCCAGGATGTGGTTTAGGGCTGTGCTCTCAGAAGGTGCCAAAAGCTTGCTACCCTGAAAGAGCATAATTTGCCAGCCAAATCACTAAACAGTGTCTCTGACCCCTGTGTTGGGATTGGCAGCCGAGAGGGAAGCCCTGGGGTTGGGGCACCCCCTCGGCCCTCTTGGATGGGAAGCCAGCCACCATCCGGATGCTCCAGCTTGGGAGGAGCTGTGGTTCCTTCCCAGGGTGGCCACAGAGCAGCTGGCTCATTAACGTGCTGTTAGTTCACAAGCCACAGGCCAGCCCCGGCTGACCCAGAAACTGGCCATCCCCACTGCCCCCAAACATGGTGCCCACGCGGGGCGCTCCTCCACCCCTCTGTGGACCCTCTCCCTACTCACTGGGGAGGCATTAGCATGTAGGAAGCCAGAGGGAGAGTGGCAGTCTCCAAGAAAGAGCTGGAGACTCCTGGAGGTGGCAGCACCAGAGGTGGGAGGTGGCATCGCAGGCAGAGGGAGCATTGGAGCAAGGGAGAGGGAGCAGGAGCAAGGGAGAGGGAGCGGGAGCGGGGGAGAGGGAGCCGGGAGCGGGGGAGAGGGAGCAAAGGAGAGGGAGCGGGAGCAGAGGGAGAGGGAGCGGGAGCGAGGGAGAAGGAGCAGTGCGCTTGGGGACCCGAGGCTCCTGATTCGGCACGAATGCCAGTTGCCTTGCAAGGCCAGCTGGGGCCCCTCAGGCTGCCCTCGAGAATCTTGGCTTTGTTAATAAAACTTCTTTAAAAACTGTTTCCCTTTTGGGGCTGGCCCCGTGGCCGAGTGGTTAAGTTCGCGCGCTCCGCTGCAGGCGGCCCAGTGTTTCCTTGGTTCGAATCCTGGGCGCGGACATGACACTGCTCATCAAACCACGCTGAGGCAGCATCCCACATGCCACAACTAGAAGGACCCACATCGAAGAATATACAACTATGTACCGGGGGGCTTTGGGGAGAAAAAGGAAAAAAAAAATAAAATCTTTAAAAAAAAAAAACAAACTGTTTCCCTTTTACAGGCTGCTTGAGACTTACAAAATGTACATAAGAAATAAAGCATAAAAATAAATACCTGTGGGGGGCGGGCCCGGTGGCATAGTGGTTAGGTTCGTGCACTCTGCTTTGGTGGCCCAAGGTTCACAGGTTCAGATCCTGGGTGCGGACCTAGCACTGCTCGTCAGGCCATGCTGTGGTGGCGTCCCACGCGAAATAGAGGAAGATTGGCACAGATGTGAGCTCAGTGACAATCTTCCTCACCAAAAAACATACCTACCTACCTACCCCCACGCCACCCCTCACTGCCTGCCTTAAGAACGAGGACATGGTCAGTGCCTGGGAGCCACCAGGAGCTGGTGCCGTCCCCAGCCTCCCCTGCCCCAGAACATACAGGGCTAACCTCTGGCTCGGATGTTCGTGTGTGTCACCTCATCACCTTTTTATTCTTAAATAACTTAAATATATATGTATATATCAGTAAATAGCATTTTTCTTAGTTTTGTTTATTTTTGGAAACCTGATAAGCAGTATCATTTTACTCTATTACCTTTTCTTACTTTGCTTTTTTTCTGCAACGTCTTGTTTTGCCCAGCATCAGCTTACCCGAGTCATCATGAGTAGCTGTGGCCTGTTCGTTTTTGTTGCTGAACAGTGTCGCCTTGGAAGAACATAGCACCGTTTGCGTACACGTGCCACTGTGGTGGACGTTGGGGGCTGTCACCAGCAGTGCAGCTGCCGATAGCCTTGTCCATCTCCTGTGCGCACGGACAAGATTTCCCTGGGATGTGTGCCCAGGAGAGGAGTCGGGGGTCTCAGGGAGAGCGCATGCACCCTCAGCTTTCCAGCAGAGACTCCATACCATCTCTCCCCCGTTCACGTCCCGTAAGCAGTTGCTGAAAGTTGGCCTTGTCCCACTTCTGTTTGGCCGCTCTGGTAGATGCCCCATTGTGGCTTCTGTGCCATTTCCTCAGTGATTAACCAGTGATTAAGCCAGTTTCCTCATTGTTTTCTTCTACTTTTGTTTTTTTTAGTCAAAATAATTTATACAGGTGCTTAAAGACGAATAGTTCCAAGAAGCTCATGATAAAAACCAACAGATCTGCTTTTCCTTTCCAGCCTCCCCGAAAAACCACTTGTGGCTGTTTTCAATATTCTTCGTGTATTTACTTGCATATTTCTAGATAACTTATAGCGCTATTTCTTGATTTGTCGTTTCGAACATGGTCTTTTGACTTTCTGTTTCAGCAGATGGAGACTGAGTGATCTTATGCCCTCACGCATCCTTCATACCCCACCCGCCCTCCAAGGAGAGTTAAAGGTCACTTCTTATTAACCCCCTCATCACTGTGTGCATTCCGATGTCCCTGAAACTATCGCTCACTTCTGAGCCGAGCCGTTTACTTCCTTTTCTTTTTTATGTAACTGTTTTTCTTGGAGTTAATGATCATTCTGTTTTTTCACTTGCTTTGTTTTCTGTGTTCATAGACTTAATTTTTTCCAAGTAATTCCAGAGATCTACCATGTGCCTGCTGTTTGGTTTTTCTCCACACGTGCTCTATTGTGTCAGGGGATCTGTTCATGCCCCTTTTTTCCTGGAACCCCTGTGCCTCTGCCCCCGGGAGGCACAGCCGACATCCTGGACTTCTCTCCTGGGTTAGCTCCTGGCTCCTGCACGTTTTTTTTCTTGTTTACTAAATGACGTGCGTACTCCAGTATCTTCCTAAAGCAAGATTCATGGAAAATAAATTTCCTAAGGCTTTGCATGTCTGAAAATGTCTCTGCTCTCCTCTCACACTTGGTCGGTAGTTCAGCTGAGCATGACATCTACTTGGTCGTTTTTCCCCAGCATTGTGAAGCCGTTGCTCTTTGAGTTCTAGCATCTGGTGTTACAGAGAGTTGAGTCCTGCTCTGAAAACCGACCCTCTTTGTGTATTCTGGTTTTTTCTGTCCAGATGCTTCATGCCGTATTCATTTGCTGGGCTCTTGGCGAGCCATTTCACTCCAAGTGATTATGTACTCCAATTCTTGTTTCTTTCATCGTCTTCTCCCTGTTTCCTTTCTCCCCTCTTTCTGGAAACCTCATTGGTTAGCACTTGGACTACGTGGAGGGACAGATCCTGCTGGAGAGTAATAGGCAGAAAGCCCCCACTTTGTGGGGGACACCACACGTCGCAGAGACCCTCCAGGCTCCTAGGGTGGGGCTGGGCAGGGATGAGATCAGCCTGGGGCAGCTGTCTGGGCACCTGAGGCCCGGGGCTGGGGACCGCTGTGAGTGTACAGACTGTTGTGTGGCCCCTGCCCAGTGGCTCAGATCTCTGAGTCATAAGAACACGTGTCCTGCAGGGAGCTGCCTGGGTGGAAGTTCCAGCATCTGAGGGGTCTTCTGCCCCCTGCCACATGCTGCCCTCTGCTCACTTCTGATCAATGCCCTTGCTCCCCCTTTCGGCAGACACTAAACCAGAGCATAAACAGCCTTGTCTCTGGTGATGTGTATAATGGGCCCAAGAAGGCAGAGCAAGGAGATGGCAGTCGGGGCTTCTGGGCAAAGGATGGCCAGAGCGCAGGCCTGTGGCCGGAGGTGCCTGCTGTGTTGTGTTGACGGAGCGAATAGGGGCTAGGGCGGACGAGATAAGTGGAGGTGAGGCTCGGGTGCACAAGCTCCCCAGGAAGCCGACAGACATGGCTGTGTGTGCCTGCAGGGGCTCCCGTGCCCTCCAGGCAGGTGCAGGCTGGGAGCTGGGCAGTGGCCTGGGGCTGCTGGCCCCACCAGCAGGTTCCAGAGTCTGCCCAGGCCCTTTGTCTTCACCACAGGCCGTGTCTAGGGGACAGCATCGGGGACCCAGGGCATGGTGATGTCCTGTGGCCCGCCCTAACACCCCTCCCAGTCACCCCAGCCACAGCGAGCCCCTGCTCCTGTCCAGCCAGGCCAGCATCCAGAGATGCAGCAAGGAGAAGGCCAGTCAGCACCCAGGCGCTCAGTCGGCTCCTCTGGCTCCACCAGAGAGCGCCAGCAGGAAACTCCAAGGACCAGAAGGCTCGTGTGCTCTCCTGGAGCCTGCCAGATACAGACCTCAGTGCAGACCACACCCTTAGTGACCCCTCCATGGGACCCCAGGCCTTCACACGCCGGGAACTCTAACAGTTAGAGTCAGTCCAGTGATCTGAGCAGGCACAGGGCAATCCTCACTATGGGGCTTCAGGTCAGCCAGCATGGACTCTGGCCTGCCTCATACCTTGCTGTGTGATGCTGGGCAAATCACATAGCCTCTCCGGGCTATAAGCAGAGGAAGCTGGAAGACAGGTGGCCCTGTCCCTTGGGCCTCCCAGGTCCTGGCCGTAGGTCACTGGGTGACCTTTACGTCTCTGAGTTGACATCTATGCAACGGGAATGACTCATGGCCAAGGGCTTCTGCGAGTCCACACCTTGCCTCCCCAGGGTCCACAGGCACAGAAGTCGGGGGTTAGTGACCCTGTCCCCCTCTCTGCAATGCCCAGGGTTCTGTGAGGGTCTGGGGGCAGCCGCTGCTCCCCGGACGCAGTGTGTTCTCGCCCTCAGAGCTCACGTTTGGGGCTGGGTGGAGCTCCGCAAGGCCTAGGCTGGGCTGGCAGACAAACTTCTCTGTCAGTTGACACATCCCACTCTGGTTTTCCATGCCCAGGAGAAGCTGCCACACCAGCCCATTTCCATGTGGAGGTCGGGCCCCGGACTGGGGAGGTCCAGGGAGGTCCCTGTGGGGTCTGGGGGCAGGACGCGGGCCCCAGCTGAGCGCGGCGCACACAGCCGCCTGCGTGGGTGGCGTTTGCTCGTGCGCGTGTTCCTAGGCGTGTCCTTGTGTCTGTTTCGCTGTGTCTGCCTGTCTGTCTGGGCCCCTTCAGAAGCAGTGTCGTGGTCGGGTTCACAGAGGTCTTACTCTTGGTCTCTAGAAGGTGGGCCCCTGGGTGAACTGACCTCCCTCATCCCGGCCACACTAAGGGCTTTCTCACCACCAAACAGGGCTCTGCAGAGAGGAGCCTGACCACCCGCCCACCCCAGCACGGAAGCCCCCGGGGGCCTCCAGGTGGCCGCCTCACCTCTCGGGCCTTGTCTCCTCCCCTGGGGGCTGAAGTGCTGTGTGAGGTGACCGCCCTGAGGCGCCTTCTGTCTTAGACCTTCTGACCCTCTCAGCCTTGTGCCCAGGGAGTCACCAGGGCTCTGCTCAGCACTCACACAGGGGCCAGCTCCTGCACACCCTCTCCCAACCCCAGGCTGAGATGAGAGGTCCCTGTGACAGAGGCCCCAGAGGCAGCATGAGCCTTCCCTGTGAGGTGGCACTGGCTAAGGTCTAGAGGACGAGCCAAAGTCAGCGATGAAGTAGAGGGAAGAGGACACACCCTGTGCAAAGGTCCTGGGGTATCTCTTGCAGGAGCCAGCAAGAGGGCCAAGAGGAGGTCACAGGGGGCTGGGAGGGCACGACAGGACTTTGTTCTTCTATCAAAGGCAGCAACAACCACTGAAGCCTGTACCCTAGGAGCTGCGGGTTCGGATTTGCGCTGGAGGGCCCCCCGCACCTAAGGGACTGGAACACAAGCTGCCTGCAGAGGCCAGGAGCAAGTGGTCCCTGCTTGGGCTTGGGGACACGTAGGGAGGATGCTTCCCGAGCAGACGGGGACCCGTCAGCCTCACGCCTGGCCTGGCCCAGGCAGCATCTGGGCAGGGGAGCCATGACCTGAGGCAGAGAGAACAGACAGCAGGACTCGGGCTGTTGGGGTGGTTGCAGGGCGTGGGGCAGGGGGCCGGGAGTCGGATGCCCGTCCTGCTCTCTACTGCTTGCTGAGAAGGAGGCTCACTGCCCACCCTTCAGGGCCTGCAGCTCCTGGGGGGCCCTCTCCCCACCGTCTGCAGAGCCCCTCAGCGGTGGCGCTTGGGTCCGCCGTGCCCTGTCCCCAGAGGCATGGTGCCAGCCCGTGGGGGCCACGGGGAGCGCCGGGTGTCTCATCCTCAGGCTGTGCACAGCAGGACCAGCCTTGCCATCCACCCCAGGGGTCCGGCTGCCCCACCTGCTGTGCCCAGGCCCTGCTGGGGGCCCCAGTGCCCGGAGCAAGTACTTCAGAGCGACTGCCCCTGCGGTTTTCTGGATGTGCCCCTGCAGGCTGGGGTTGCCTCCTACGTACCTGCCACCTTTGCTCTCACCGGTTAACATGGCTGCCCCCCAGGGCCCCTTACCCCCTGGGAGGTGTGGTCAGAGCCAGGCTCTGCCAGCAGACCCCTCAAGCTGCTTTGTGCCCCGCAGGTCTCCTAGAGGCCAGGCTGAGGGGTGGGGGGTGAGTTGGGTGTGCTTGTCGGGACCTAACGAGGGGGCCGTGTGGGTGCACTTTCATGTTGCCGTCTTGGGGGGTGCTGTGGGGCAGGGCCCTCCTGGGTCTTCTCCCCCAAAGAGTGGTATGTGGGGCCCAGTGGGCCCCTGCTGCCCAATCTAAAGGACATTCTAGGCTGCCCACCCCAGGCCCTGGTTCTCTGTGGCAGGGCCCACCCCACCATTCACTGGGAGCTGGCTGTGCCAGCCCCGAAGGAGGGGCCCCCAAGAATAACTGAAAACCCCCTGGGGTCCACCCACCCTCAACAGGCCTGTCACAGCCACGTGGCCCGAGGTGTCCTGGTGCCATCAGGCCAGTCATCATAGTGTGCCCTGCAGGGACCTGAATCATCCTGGGCGCCTGTCACCCCGAGGGGTCCCCACTCACCAGCGCACTGCGGGCCTCCTCAAGTGCCCCCTCCCCAGTGCACACGCTCCCTCACACGCAGTGCAGGCCTCCTCGAGTCCCCTCTCCCCGGTGTAGACGCTCCCTCACGTGCAGTGTTGGGGAGGTGCTGTCTTGAGTGATGCCTGACTACATGTGGTTGGGACAGTTCCAGGAGACAACATAAATTATGCCTCGTGGCCCACCGAGGGGTCCTGAGCTCGCTGGTCTATGCGCACCCCTCCCACAGTGGACCTCCCTGGGAGGGTGGGGTGGAGTTTGCCCTGTGCGAGCTCTGCCTGACACCCGGGACTGTGAGTGGCCCCTGGGCAGAACTGAGCCTGCCCCTGTGAACAGCTCTTTAAACCACTGGTTCCCAGTGGCATGGGCTCTGGGGCCACCCCGCTCCACCCCTGAGCCGGGGTAAAGTCGGGTTGTCCCTCCTGAGGCGCAAGCAGTCAGGAGGGCCTGCCTGGCGCTCAAGGGAAGCCCCTAGAGGAGGCCGTGGGTCAGAGTTCCGGAGGGTGCCCAAGATGGCCAGTGCCGGCCACTGTGGTGGTCACACTTGGCAGCTGTGGTGGCGGCTGGGTTTCTCATTCAGAAGTGGCCATTTTGAGAACTAAACACAATGGTTGGTATCAGAGGTGAAGTTGCTTGTCTGGGGTCCGTGGGGTCTAGCCCCTTCCCTCCTCCACCCCACAGCAGGCCCAGCCCCCTCGCGCCCTTGCCTCACCCCTCCCTGTCTCGTTGCAGGAAGTTCTACTATATCACCCTGCTGCGTGACCCCGTGTCCCGCTACCTGAGCGAGTGGCGGCACGTGCAGCGAGGGGCCACGTGGAAGACGTCGCTGCACATGTGTGACGGGCGCACGCCCACGCCCGAGGAGCTGCCACCCTGCTACGAGGGCACAGACTGGTCGGGCTGCACGCTGCAGGAGTTCATGGACTGCCCCTACAACCTGGCCAACAACCGCCAGGTGCGCATGCTGGCCGACCTGAGCCTCGTGGGCTGCTACAACCTGTCCTTCATCCCCGAGAACAAGCGCGCCCAGCTGCTGCTGGAGAGCGCCAAGAAGAACCTGCGCGGCATGGCCTTCTTTGGCCTGACGGAGTTCCAGCGCAAGACGCAGTACCTGTTCGAGCGGACGTTCAACCTCAAGTTCATCCGGCCCTTCATGCAGTACAACAGCACGCGGGCGGGCGGCGTGGAGGTGGACGAGGGCACCATCCGGCGCATCGAGGAGCTCAACGACCTGGACATGCAGCTCTACGACTACGCCAAGGACCTCTTCCAGCAGCGCTACCAGTACAAGCGGCAGCTGGAGCGCAGGGAGCAGCGCCTCAGGAGCCGCGAGGAGCGCCTGCTGCACCGCGCCAAGGAGGCGCTGCCCCGCGAGGACGCCGAGGAGGCCGGTCGCGTGCCCACTGAGGACTACATGAGCCACATCATTGAGAAGTGGTAGTGGCGGCCGGCCGAGGGGCGGGAGTTGGGGGGGAATCAGCCGGACAGACCGACGCCCCTGGGCCCACCCAGACTTACGGGGAGAGGCGCAAATTGGCGCCCCAGAAGGTAGCTGTGTCCTGAAGGCAGACGAGGGTGTGGGGCAGCGGTGGGCCGGTGTGGGTTCCCACTGTCTCCCAGGCCCGGATCTGGGAAGTCAACCTGTGCAGCCCACTGGTCAGGGGAAGTGTGCCTGAGGGCCGCCCCAGTGAGGTCCGCGCAGGCGCCTGCCCACTCCCCCGGCCCTGCTCACTCTGCACAGTCAAGGATTGGAGACAGGAAGGGGACAGTGGAGTGGAGTGGGTACTGGGCTGTTGGGCCGGGAGCACATCCCATGCCCTCTGTGCACACACCCACTCCCCCCACAGGCCAGTAGGGAATGAGACCAGCTCCCAGCATCTGCCCCAGGCCCAGGCCATCCCAGCAGCCCCTGGCCTCTGGTGGCCCCATTGCCCCAGGGCCTACGTGAAGCCCCTCCCTGGGAATACGGGCAGCCCTTTGAGGTCTCGTCAGGAATGGAGCCCCCAGTGTACCCATCTTCACAGTCAGGGACCCCCATTTCTGAAGCCAAGAAGATCTAGTCCAGCCCCTTGGGAAGCCCACCCCCATCTCCAGCCCAAGGTCAAAACCCACTTTCTGGCTTCATGCTTTGGGTCAGGAGATTAAAGCACACCTCCTGGGACCCCTCACCCCATTTCCCACAGTCCGCAGACTGAGGAGGACTGTGGGGAGGTGGGCCCCACACGGCGCTGCCCCCTTTCATGAGCAGAGTACATCCCAGGCGTGGGAAGGCTGTGGCCACCTGTGTCTGAGCAGCCCCCAGCTGGCCTCCGGGGGTGACCACCCAGCCAGGCCAGCTCAGACAGGAAGGGGAATGGGAACCGAGAGCAGCCCCTGCCCCGTTCTCCTTTCTGACCCTCTGGGATGAGTGAGCGGACTGCCCCCAGCCCCAGCCCATCAGTTGGACGTTATTCCAGGCTCCCACCCACTGTGCCACAGCCCCCATACGAAGTATAGTCCAGCCCCTGTCAGCTGGACCCCAGCAGATGGCAGCTGCTACCCGTAAGCCATACCTGGAGCCAGGGCAGTTCTGGGTGGCCAGGAGGGGGCCCTGGGATTCCAGATTCTCAGCTAGGGTGCAAGCTCCCTGGTCCCCCTGCCCCGGCTCTCCCTGCGTCCTCCCTGCCCCCCCACCGGTCAGGCCCTGCTCCCGGCAGCCCCACAGGTTAGAGAAGCCATGTCCCACAGCCGTTGTAGATGCTCGTCGTGCACCGTCCCTCCTGTGCTCAAGCGGGCCGGGCCAGTGTCCCCTCGACTTGCCCCCCTGCGTGAGGCCCACACTTGGGTTCTGGGGCGCTGAGTGCGAGCCCCACACTTGAGGTGGATGGGCGCCCCGGCTCCAACAGAGGAAGCACACATGCCCGGAGGCTGCAGGCTGGACTCAAGGAGGGCGGGGAGCACCATGGGCCCCCTGGCGAGGCGCCGGCGGGGACAGCAGTCTCCTGGGAGATCCCGCCAGGGGTTCCATGCCCCGCGTGCCGCTCAGCCACCCCAGCAGTCCCACCACAGAGTGAAGGCCTGGGAGCAGGGAGCCTTAAATAGCGCAGGGAAAGCTAAAGTGTTGAAGGAGGGGGCTGCCCAGCAGGAAGCAGCTTTAGTCTCTGCTCCTCTGACATAAGGGCCCCGCCTTTGACCTTCCTGCTGGCCACTTCTGTAGTCCAAGGGCAGAGTGGTCGGCAGGCCCTAGCGGGCACCCTGCCAGCCCAGCCCAGGACCACCCCTCGAGTGGGCACGTCACGCTGAGGAGGTGAGGTGACTGAGTGGTTCTTTAAGGGGAGTGAAGGTCGGTGGGGGTGTCTGGGCCCTGAGGCTCATCGTTTGGGGTGCGTGTGCTCCAGGGAGGAGGCCAGGACGCGTGTGCGAGAGCCCCATGGCCTTACACAAGCATGCGAGGTGCCAGGAGCTCGCTGTGGCCTCCTGTCAGGAGCTGGCTGACTCCAGGGCGTGAGTGAAAGCCCAGCGCTGTTCTGCCTGAGCCCCTGGGCAGCCGGCCAGCAGCCTGGCTCAGGACCGCCCTCACGTGGGCCTGAGTGTCGGATCTGTTCTGTACATATTGGAATGTGTTAACTTATGGCCCGTTGTCCCACTTCACGCGGAAACACGGGTCTCTCCTTGGTTTCTTTGCTGCATCTGGAAAGCTCTCTGCCTCAGGCCAGCACCCAGGCGGAGATGCCCAGAGACAGGCCCTGGCTGGCAGAGCCCCCAGCCCCCGAGTCTCCAGGCCAGCTCTTCCCACTGACGGTTCCTGGGCCTGCGGCATCTCCTCGACCCTACGCGGGGCCCCCAGGCTCCTCCCGGGGTTGAGAGGACAGACGCCAGCGCAGCGCGTGACCGCTTGTTCCCCACACAGGCCTGCGCCCTCTGCTGGAGGAGGGGCCGGGGACGGCCGACTGCCCGAGCAACGAGTCTGTGAACTTTTTGGGAACTGGAAGTGTTTATCTTGAACCCAGGAGCGTTTAAAGCTTTATTTATTTATAGCTTCTTATTAAAAAAAAAAGTGTTGAGAAGAAATCTTTTGGTTATTCATACAAAAAAATGATGATGGGAAAGCAAGTCATAATCATCTAATTGTTTTTGTCTAGGTCAAGAATGAATGTTAGCAGATGAAATAAACCCTGAAAAGGAGCATCGTGTGCTGTGGTCTGTGGTGGTTAAGGCAGCGTCCACCTGGCGCAGCCTGGCCGGGACCTTCCGGTCTGGCCTCCACAGTGAGCGTCTGTGAGCACGGGATGGGCACAGGCGGCCTGTGAGGCGGGGCTGACCTGCTTCTCCGCTGAGGAATGCCTGCTGGAAGTAGGAGAGGTGACTGTCTGCGCACAGAATCATTTGGTAGTCGTGAGCGACGTGCTTGGACAGATGAGCCCAGCGTCAGGCCCGCAGAGGGAAGTGCGCCACATGCTGCCTTCCCGGCACCCTCTCCCTCAGCTTCAGGTGACAGGTGGGCAGCACAGCCCACGGACACTCATGAGTCTCAGGCTAGGTTAACCTGGATTAACCTCCTGTCGCATGTTAGCCTGTGCTCCCGCTGTCTCTGTACACACGCACACGCGTGCGCTGACATACGTGCACGCATACACACCCACTGACACGCGGACATGTGCACGTTGTTCAGAAACAGCTGAAAATGAGCTGCAGTCCTGGAAGACTTCTAAGTACTGTAGCCTGTACCTCTAAGAATGACATTCTGCTGCAAAACCCAACCCCGTTATGTCCCCAAATTTAACATAAATGCAATAATATTAGGGGATACACAGGCCACATCCACATTTTCCCGTTGTCTTCAGAATGTCTGTGCTCCGCCCGCGGCCCACTGTGGCCTCTCTATCCCCATGTCTCCTTTAGCAAGCAGAGCCACCCCGCCTTCTCCGTCTGTCTGAGTATTGACATTTTAGCATAGGCCGGTTGTCTCTTAGAAGGTCTGCATGTGTCTGATTGTTTCCTCTGATCAGATGCGGTTAAACGTTTGGGGTGCAAATTCCCCCACGTGAGGTGATTCTGGTCACTAGCACTGATGGACTTCAGTTCTCTGTCCCAGGGGACGAGAGAGCCCTTGCTCAATTTCTGCCTCCTCCTGTGACCACAGGGCTGATAAAAGCAGTCAGCTCCTTGCTTTTTCTTCTCGGAAATGGATCTGTCGTGCTCAGAGGTGGGGCTGGCTGCCTCCAGGGGCCCTAGTGTGCCGAACCCTGCACTTCTTTCTGCAGGGGTCCTGGGGAGACTCAGCAGGCTGAGCTAGTCCCAGTGACTGTCACACGCAAGACTAACAAAGCCACATTGGAGCCAAGACCTCAAGGGCTGAGGGGTCTCCTTTTCCTCCCCCTTCCCAGAATGTGTACCTGGATGGTCCTGCCTCATGCTGTCCCAGCCATGTGGGAGACAGGATAGGATGGAGGTGCAAGGTGGCTGAGCCTCCGCTCCACACAACCCCCCTACCCCAGCTGCCTGCAAAGAGGAGAACAGGAGCCACCGAGGGAGCAAGCGAATGAAGGGCAGACCAGAGCCCAGGAGACTGGGCACAGGCAGGACTCACAGCAGCCCCAGGGGCAAAGGTGGCCGCTGCCGTCACTGGAGCTTCCCCTCCTGCGTGGGAGAGTCAGTGGGAGGCAGACACGGCTGCCCCTTAAAGCCCCAGCCCTCAGATCCAAGGAGGGAGAGCGTTATCGACCCTCTTGAGTGTGGGGGAGCGTTGCTCTTCAGTAATGAGGCAGATTCGAGAGGGAGGAGCCCCGGTGTGGAAAGACCTGTGCAGGCCACGCCCCGGCCCCCCTGGACATTGCATCCAGCCGCCAGCCTGGCTCTTCCCCAGGAAGGCGGGATGGAAGTGTCCTCCTCTCCATGACGGCTCCAGTCAGCTCTGCAGGGCCCATGTGACCGGATGGAAGGCAGTCGATCCTGAAAACACCTCCCCCTGAGGGGCTTCCCATCTGCCCACTGCTTTTCCGAGTTGAAGGCCACTTTCCAGTCTTCCTGAGCCCTAGTCCCTACCTGGCCCCTCAGCCCCCTCTCTGCACTCACTGTAGTGCCCGCTGTGTGGGCCCAGCCGGCAGCCCCGTCCGCCCCATGGTCCCTGCCTTCCAGCGCTGCTGGGCAAGCCTGCATCTGACCTGGTTCCTCTGGGCTCTGGCTTCAGACAGGCACCTCCCTGCTTTCCTTGTCCCCTCTTCACACCCACTGCTGCTGCGGCAGCTTCCTGGGGTAGGCCTGCCACCTCCACCCCCTGCATCCTCCCCTCATGCAAGCCCTCCGGGCAGCTGTCCTCACACAGCAGTCTGGGCACAGTTCCACGGCCCTTCTTGAGGGCAAGTAGTCCCAACTCACCCCGCCTGGGCACCGTTCCCTTTGCAGTGACCCAGAGAGGATCCTGTCCTCTGGCCCGCATGCTGCCAGTCCAGAGCAGTGGGCTCCCTGGGAACCGGTGGGCAGCCCCAAGAGGATGGGAGCCCACAGTCCCCTCCTGGGAGCATGCACCTGGTCTCGGAGACCTCCAAGACTAGGAGGACGCCAGTTGTGTTGATGTCGTGGGGACCCTTTGCCTGACACCTGTTTCTGGCTGACCAGGCCCCCTCCCCACAGGCTTCTGCCCTACTATATGAGGTGGGCACCCAACCCCGCTGAGACAGGTGCTGTGGGAGCCTGGTCTTGGCTCCCCTCCTTGCTGCAGCAAGAGAAGCCTTTCAGGAACACAGCTTTGCTGTCAGACAGGGGTCTGGGCTCCGACTGGACCACTGACCCACTGCCTTCTCTGTGAGGTGGGGGCTGCCGTCAGGGTCCACCTGCTTCTGGAGGACAGGAGCCAGGCCCAGGCGGGGCACACTACATGCTACATCTTCATGTCTGTCTCCAACCCTGACCGCGAACAAGCACAGAGCGCTGACCCTGCCCACGACCCACTCAGTCACAACCACTGCGCTGCCCACCGTGGAGCACAGCCAGGTGGGCCCAGCCCCTCCTGTGGGCACACCTAAGGACTGTCCCTCTCTTTTTCCTTTCTTGTCTTGCTCAGCCACAGCCTCTGGCTTCAGAGAGGACCTGGGCTCCTGGCAGGCCCAGAGGAGGGGTCTGAATTGACAGGGCACTGCCCAGACTTGCCCCCAAACGTGCCCTCTGTAAGGAAACTGCTCACTCCCTGACTCCCCGTCCCCATTCCCCAAGCGTGATTTGCTTTTCAATTTGTTCAAGTTCGTAGTCTCTCCTAGATAGAACCAGTGTTGGGATCCCCCGTCCTCTGCTTCCCCTCCTCTCTGGGTGGCATCGGGGCCCAGGGGACACTCCTATCCCCCGGTGATGGGTGACAGGGTGCTCACAAAGCCCCCCTCTGCTGTCCCCTGCTGCCTTGTCAAGAAGGCCACCAGGCCCCGGCCAGGGTGGCCAGCCTCCATCCTCGCCGGCTCCCCTGCAGTCCGTCCAGGGCAGTGGGAGCTCAGGGGCACCCTCTTGGCTTCAGTGAGCCCCAGAAAGCCCCCCGGGGACCAGGCTGCCCTTCTGATGCTCTGCTGACAGCCCGCATCTCAGCTCTCCTGGCCCTGCCACCCCTCTCTCAGCGCCTCCCCGTGCCCCCGGGACCCCCCCCACCGCAGGCAGGTGCGGGGTTCCCGCCCACCAGCCATGGGACGCCGGCTATCCGTGGGAAGTCGCCACACCGCCATTTCCATGGCGCTGCCGCTGACCCGGCCTGCAAACAGCCGACCCCAAGGGCCCAGCAGCTGGGCGGTCCCTGCGCTTCCCCTCAGGCCCGGCCCTCCATAGGCCGTGAGCAGCAGCGTGGGGACCCACGTGCTCCCCTTCGCGGGGAGCTGACGGCCTGGCAGAGCACTGGTGCAGCGCCCGTGCCCCCGAGGGCCTGGCCGGAGGTTCCTGCCCGGCAGCGGTGCCAGCCGAGCTCCCCGTGGCCCCTGGGGCTGTCAGGAGGGCTGTCGGGAGGGTCTCCAGGGCCTGGCCGGGGCCTCTGCCGTCGGCACGGGGCACTCCACGTGGGAGGGGATTGTCCCCTCCAAATACAGCTCAGGCTCAGAGTAGAGCCTGCCTGTCGTCCCTTGGTATTTATCGCCTCCTTTGATATTATCGCCTCCTTTGTCAGCAATGGAACCTCCAAGTATCAGTGGGAGCACAGCCAGCCAGGGTCAAGACTACGCTTCCCAGCTCCTCACAGTGAGAGATGGCCAAACCATTCAACTCTGGCCAAGAATGCAAGAGAAGATGACACTTGCAGCTTTGGGAGACATCCTAAAAGGGAAGCAGTGGGCCCTTCTTACCTAATGGCTAGAATGGGGATGTGATGGCTGGAGGTCAAGCAGCCTTATTGCACCATGAAGTAGAAGCCTTGTGTCGAGGATGGGAGAGCAATAAGGTAGGTCTCTGATGACTATGGAACCACCCTACCAGCTTTCGGCCTCCTACCCCAAGACTTTATCCATGTAAGAGAGAAATACACATGTACTTTGTTTAAGCTGCTGCTGCTTGGAGTTTCTGTCTCTCTCAACTACACCTAATCCTAATAATGATGGACACGTGACATGGCCACTAAAGATGGCGTTCCTGCAAAGGAAACACAGCTGGAGCCCAGTGACAACCTCCATTCCACCACCTGCTAGGGACGTGCCGCTTGAAGACTGGCCGCCTGCGGCTCCTGGCTTCATACGTGCAGACCTGCTGCCGTGCAGAGTGGGAGCGAGGGCCTTCCTCCTGTCTACCCTTGGTGCCTTTGGAATTTTGAAATGAGTGAATGAATTACCTATTTGAAACATGGAGGGCTGAAAATAACAAAAGTGAAATTCAAGAGTGATCTTCTCAGCTGTCACAGCACAGGGAGAAGGTGGGACTCAGGCTGGAGGAATGAGGGGACCTCAGCTTTCTCTGTACCATGTTACGTGTTATAGTTAGAAAACAGGCAAATAAAGGAATAATAACTGTCCCTTGTGGGTGGTGGGGACGTGGGGGCTTGTCATGCTATTCTCTCTACTTTTCCTTATGGTTTTCTGTTTCTCAAAATCAAATCACTGTTGTCAAAAGCCTGCACTGAGGCAGGCGCAGAGCTCAGGCTGCAGGTCAGGCTTCCGGCTCCCGGCCAGGCAGGCAGCCGGGCCCAAGAGTGCCCAGGCTGAGACGCAGGCCCGGGGCCCTGGGGCTTTGAGCATTTGTTTCATGTCATTTTGCTGGATGAACCATAAAGTCATCGTGATGTTCTCCAGTGTGGCCCGGCCTCCCCTACACATGTGTCGTCCCCTTCTCCAGAGCCCCCAGTGTAGGGGGAAAGCCAGCTCCACTGGCCTCTTGACACCCGAAGTGGGGAGCTCCTCGTCACTGACACTCGGGGGGCTGATCACCAGCCAGTAGGGACAAAAGTCCTGGCTCCCTACTTGGCCTCCTCTGGCATTCCTCACGGGGATGTGGGAGCCTAGTACAGTCGAGGCTCCCCGCCTGGCCTGGGGTGGCATGGGGCCACAGATTTTCCTGGGGTGCTTGGCTGGTAGAGGGGTTATTGCCTGGGAGTTTTCTGTTCTGCTGGGCTGCCCCCTCCCGCTCCTTCGGCTGAGAGAGCGGCTCTCTCGGGGCCTTTCTGTCTGTGCCCACTGGCGGTGCTGGCTGCCGGCCGCTTCTCCTCCAGGTCCGGGACACGTGAGACCAAAAGAAAACCCAGGGACTCGCTACCATCCTTTCCTTGGGTCTCGAGGTCCCTAGCTGGTCCATTTTCTTTTCTCTGCCTTTTAGAGTCTAGACAGATAGATAGATGATAGATGGAGAGAGAGATATAATATATATGTTACATATAATATGTATGACATGGATATCGATAGATGAATGTATAACATGTACTATACGTAGGTCTATAGAGCATCCAGGGTTTTGAGCTTGGCTTAGCAGGAGGAGTGTGTGGGTCTGCTCCTCGCTCCCGGAAGCAGAAGCTCCCCATCTAGAGTTGGATTTTAACCACTCTGCCTTTGGACAGGGTTGTTCCCGACCCAGGACAGGCATCAACATGTCCTTTGAGCGCCTGACCGAGCCTCCGTGCAGAAGGACGTCAGGCCCAGTGGCTGAGAAATTTGATGTGAGGCCAGAACAATGACCACTGCAAGTCCTTGCTACTCCCCTTCTATCAACAAACTCTACCTGGGACGGCGCCCGCGGCAAGCCCTGGCCCAGGCCCTCCTGACACACCTTCTTGGGATCCCCTCCTTATAGGGAGGAAGGGGGAAGCTTTCTTGGGGTCCCCTCCTTAGCACACCATTTGCAATGGAATCCTTGCTCTGGGTCTGCTTCCCGGGACACAAACATGGAGACCTTGATTCCAGGGCAGCCACCGGAAGTCATCTCCCCACGCTGCTTCCCCTCGAGCGAGCCACAGTGGAATGCGGGCAGGGAAGCCGGTACCCTCACTCTCAGCCTGGGGCAGGCCTGCAGGCAGCCAGAGGACTGGCACTGCCAAGAGTGACCATCTCACATGGCTCCGGGGGCTGGTACCGAAAAGAGCCTCCTGGACCGTTCTCTGCTCGTGGCCCCATTACAAAAGGCCCCCTTCCTCATCCCAGCTATTCAGGCCAGGCCCCAGGATGGAAATAAAGGCTAGAGGGGGAGGGGTGGGGCAAAACAAGCCTGGTGAGACCCACTGGAAAAAGCTACTCCCACCTTAGGCCAGCCCACCCAGGGGAGATGTGCCTTGTGGAAGGGCACACCACAGCCATGGGGTCCATGCTGTGCACATTACATGCCACATGCATGCATGTGCTGTGTCAGTTACATGCTGTGCATGGTATATGCCATGTGCTTCATGCTCTATGCTACATGCTATACATAGTATGTGCTCTGTTACATGCTATACATCATAGATGCTGTTACATGCTATCTGTGGTGTATGTTGCATAGTATGTTAGTCACTATGCATGTTAGACACTGTGTATTATGTAGCATGTACTGTATTATGTGTTACATGCTATATGTGTTATGTATTGCATGCTGTATGTTACACACAATACATATTATGTGCTGTGTGTGTTACATACCATAATACCCATGGTGACACGTGCTATATATTACATGGTATACATGTTATACACCGTGTTGACACATGTTGTGTGTTATGTGTCATACATGCACACACGCTATATATTGCATGTTGTGCGTGGCTTACACCATGTGTTACATGCTATACGTGTTATACACCATGTGTGTTCCATGCGACTCCGCACAAACACTGACCAGTTGAGTCCAGTCTCCCTGGAGGAGGTGCCCCTGGCTGCTGCCGCCTGCGCCCCTCCAACTCTGCATTCGCTTCACTCCAGCCCTGCCCGCCGAGGCGCTGCTGCAGGCTTGCAGGCCAGGCCCCGAGCCTCGGAGAGGGGCCGCGTGTGTGACAAGCTGGGCCTGGCGAGAGCACGGCCCACAGCGAGGAGCCTTGCCCATTCTCATATCTGCGTCATATGAATTCACCGTAATTTCTTTGTCCATTCTGTCATTGTTGGACATTGGTTTGTTCCGAATTTTGAGCCACTTATGAATACAGTTGCTATTAACCTATTTATGTGGACATATGTTTTTACTTCTCTTGGGTAAATACCAAAGAGTGGAATTTCCAGGCCATATAAAAGTACGTTTTAGCTTTATAACAAACTTCCAGTTTTTCAAAGTCTTTGAACTCATTTCCCCCCCCAGGCAGTGGTGACAGTGTCCACGGCTCCACATCCTTGCCAACCTTTGTTGATGTCAGTCTTTCCAACTTCACTCTTCTAGCAGTTGGACAGTGGTGTCCGTGATTTTTCATTTGTCTTACTCAGATAAGTAATGACGTTGAGTACCTGGCATATGCTTATGGGCTATTTGAATTTCCTCTTTCATGAAATGTGTCTTTCACTCATTTTTTTTTTAATTGGGTTGTCTTTTTCTTATTGATTTGTGGGAATTCTTTAAGTATTCTTGACAGGAATCCTTTGTCAAATGTGTGTATTCTGAATATCTTCTCCCAGTCTTTGGTTTACTGTTCACTCTCCTAATGAGCTCTTTTGATGAAGACAAGTTCTCAATTTTGATAAAGTCTATTAGTGTTTTTTGTGTCTTTTTGGCCAAATAAATGTAAGCATAAATGTTATATAAGACTTCCAGGAAGCCTCCTTAAAAAGGATAGGACGTGCACTTCACCCCGCCTTCCTCTATCCTGCTGCCTAGAACACACCTGTGATGGTTGGCGTGCTGGCAACCCGTCTTAGACAATGAGGTGATCTTGGGAATGGAAGCCACAAGATGGAAGGAGGCTGAGCCATCATGAGGACACCTTAGTGGCCCTAAAACTGTCTCCTTCCAGATTTCTTTTACATGAGACCGAAGTAAACTTCTGTCTTGTATAAGCCCATTGTTCAGGACTTTGTTCCTCGTAGCTGAACCTAATCACAACTGATATATGAAGAAAGAGCAAGTGGCAAACTCACCAATTACCTGCTGTTTTCGCTTCAGCATCAAACCCTCTCTAAAGCAGCAGGCCTCGCTTCCCACTGTCCAGCAGAGTCTCCCAGTGAGCTTATAAAAGGAGGATGCCCGGCCAGGCTGCGCCTGAGTGGGAGCCCAGCACCCAGGCTTCAGCCAGGAAGTAGCCCCCACGCCACTCCCCACGGGCTGCCAAGGTCGAGACCCGGTGCTTCAAATCAGCAATTACACAGGCATAACAGTCTAGGCGACTGAGCTTTGGCCTCTGGTGAGAAGCGGACCGATGCAAAGAGACTTACCAGATACAAATAGAGTTCTAACTCATGCCTTGAGACGTACGCAGAACCCGCCAGCCAGCAAAACAAACAAGTTAGCTTATTTGGAGCGCACGTGCACTGCAGAACATGGAGCAGCAGGACCAGGAGCCAGAGGGTCTTGGCTCCGGGGGAATGACCCTGGGCCAATTCTAGTTCTGCGAGCTGCAGTTTTCGCCTCTGAAATATGAGTTGATTAGATGTAACGCCTGCCTGGCCCCCAATTGTTGTGAGGATCAAATAAGATAATGGATTTCCCACGGCCTTGTATGTCACATCCAGGCAAATTTCTGCCATCTCTGCACTACGGGCGTGAGGAGATTCTGTCCAGCCACACCGCCTTCTGAAGGACCACTGCACAGCCTCGCTCCCTCCAGAGCTTTGCACGGAGCCACTGGACCAAGGCCCAGGCCCCCAGCCACCTGGAGCAAGGGTCGGTCCTTATTGTCCTTTGGACCTCGATGCCTCAGGGGATGAAGTGAAAGTTGTTTATCTTCTCCATGGAAAATGCAAAAGGCACAGACACACAACCCACAACATACACACACAACCTCAGGGTCCACTGTCACCAGGAAGCCCACTGTGAACTTAAATTGAGAACACCTGTCCACAGCGTGTCACCTCTGCTCAGGACCAGAGAGAGCAGCCACTCCAGACAGTGGGACTATGACGGTTAAGTAGGATGTGGCAGGGAACAGCCCAGTGAGTGATAAGCCCTCCAACTGAGATTACTCCTGGACACCTTGGGACAGTGTCCCCAACCCTCCCCTCTAACAGGAGGCAGCTCTCCACCCTTGGTGCCTGTTACAGACTGAATCGTGTCCCCCCTGAAATCCATATGTTGAAACCCTAACCCCCAAAGTGACCGTATTTGGAAATAGGGCCTTTAAGGAGGTACTTTATGTTAAATGAGGTCATGAGGATGGGGCCCTGACCCAATAGGACTGGTGTCCTTATAAGAAGAGGAGGTGACACGGGGGATGTGCACCCACGTGAGGACACAGTGAGAAGACGGCCCTCTACAAGCCACAGAGAGAGGCCTCGGGGGAAACAAACCCTGCCGACACCTTGGTCTTGGCCGTCCAGCCCCCAGAGCTGTGAGAAATAATGTCTGTTGTGTAAGCCGCCCAGTCTGTGGCATTTTGTTATGGCGGCCCGTGCCGACTGAGAGAGTGCCCGCGGCCTGAGGTCGGCCCTGGGCGGCAGGCGGGGCTGGAATGCAGTGAGCAGCTTGTCCCAGAGCCGCCTCATTCACGCAGCTCCACGCTCCTCGCGGCCGGGCCGTCCCTCCTGCCCGCTGGCCTGGCAGAGTGGGGTCCCTCCAGCACTGCCAGCCCCAGTCAAGTCCCTTTCCCCCCACACCACCCACAGCATCTGCTCCTCTTCCAGGCCCTGGGTCCAATTTGGGGACCACTGTTTCTTCCCTGGTTTTAAAAGGTAAATTTACTTAATAAATTTCACCCAGAAGGAAGCTACAAACCTACTGTGGAAATAAGCGAAGACCAGGCCACGATTATGGACTCAGAGGGAGCCGGCCGCCGGGGGCTTTCCAGTGGAGGCTCAGAGGCAGATGAGGAGGCAGAGAGCTTGAAGGTGGAGACAGGGCGGCTGCAGGTATGTCCCGGCTAGAGCACAAGCTAAGTGTTGAAGCTAGGCAGTGAGTGCATGGGTGGCAGTTTAACCACTTTTTCAACTTTTGTACATATTAGAAAAATTTCAGAAAAAGTTGGGGAAAAAAATGCCAGATCTGCAGTTTTGTTTAAACTCTGACCAACACTTGCAGAACGTGAATCACTAGTTTGAGTCAAAAAACCCACAACTTCATTTTTATTTATGTGTTTACATGTTTCTTTTTACAGAACAGAGCCCAAAGGTCAGGGATCGGCCCGTCGTGGCCCATGCACGCTGGACAGCCCTGCCGCTGTGCTCTGGCCCTGCACGCAGGCCGCCCCGCTTCCAGGACCCCAGTGTTTCCACACACTCCCCGTGAGGCGGCTTCCGGGGGCCATCCCCAGCGCTCAGGCTCCCGAGCCGGGCCCTCCGCACATGTTCACTGCTGCGTGGGCAGCACTGGCCCCCACTCCTGCGGAGGCACTCCATCTCCAGCCACTGCCGCCCCGTCACCCTCCAGAGTGGCCATCTCCACCCTCAGCCCCCAAGCTCCCTGGCCATCAGCCCGAGCTCAGGACAGCCACACAGGGCCGGGTGCCAATGAGCGTCTGATTTGTGTTTCTTTCTATGTAAGTAAATTAACCAATCAGCCGATCTGTGTCTGGCTTCAGAGCACATCCAGGACCCAACCCCACTCCCTGTCACCACCACCCTGACCCCTGGACCACGGGGAGCCTGCTCCCTGGAGGCCGACCTCCCTGGGGACCATTCATGTGTCCTCTACACAGCAGCCAGAGTGGCCCTGTCAAAACTGAGCCATGCCAGGTGAGTTCTCTGCTCGAGACCCTCAGTGGCTCCAGTCTCTCAAGGGAAAAGCCACAGCATTAAGCATGGCCTACCAGGCCGTGGGTCAGGGGCTGGCAAACTACAGCCCAGGGGCTAAATCTGGCCCACAGCCTGTTTTCCTAAATACAGTTTGTTGGAACACAGACACACACATCCGTTCACTCTTCTCTCTGGCTGCTTTCCTGCTACAGCGGTTCACCTGGGACTGCCCTGGAGGTCGCCGTGAAGACACTCAAGGAGGCCCCTGGAGACGCCCACTCAGAAAGCAGCCAAGGCCCCAGCCACCAGGCAGCGCTGCACGGCCAGCCAGCAGCCCTACAGGCTCACTGCCCCAGGGGGGCCCTCCAGCCCACCGAGCCTTCAGATGACAGTGGCCCCCTCTGACAGCCAACACCACGTGGACACTGAGCTGAGCCCTTCCCAAGTGCCCAGCCCGCAGACTGAGAGCATAGTATGTGGTGGTTTCATGCGCTATGTCTGCAGCAGACCGGCTTATCAGCCCACTCGGCCTAGGCGTTCCTAGGCAAACACACCTTTAATGACATAAAAGCATGCATATATGTGTGTGCACAAACGTACACGTCTAACCCTCCACAGAAATGCGTAAGAAGGGGTTTGTTGTAGCCCATTGTAATCCTTTTTCTTGTCCTTCTTCGCTTCGCTCCACACCTGCCCAACCCCGCCCACATCTTGTCTCCAGTGTCCTGTACTAACAGCCTGACTCGCATTCCCTGTGATCTCCACTTCTCCCTCCGTCCTCACACGCAGTGACGGTCAGCATGTTAGTGCACACGCACACCTATGGACAGAGGGCTTTGGTTTGTTCACGTTACAAAGTGGGGTCCTGTTTCACACACTTTTCCGCATCTTCATTTTCTCAAGGCATCTCGTAAGAATCCCTGTGAGGTCTCTTAGGCATCCCCGGGTCTTTCTCACTGCTGCCGAATGGTCCCCACGTGGATGACCGTGATGTACTCAGCCATGCCCCAGAGACGGCCATCACTTTGCTCCCACTGTGGGGCAGTGGTGCCTTCCCTGTGCACACAGCTTCACCTGCTGTCGTTGCCCTGCGGGGCTGCTGCACCCGAGGGTAAACATAGTTTGAGTATTAACAGATGCTGCTAGATTGCCTTCCAAGCCACCAGATGTCCAACCCCAGGAAGACCTGCCTTTTTCTTGCTGTGGACACAGGGTCCCCAGGTGTGCAGGGCTGTCACCAGCTGCCCCAGAACCAGCATGCTCCAGCTCCCCATGTGCTAACACGCCTCTGTGCCAGGCCTTCGACAAACCCACGGCAGCTGTTTCTCCCACTGTTCTCTAAACTTCAGCTGATCGGGCCAGCTGGGTGTAGATGAAACCACACCTGAATTCCTCTTCAGAGTTTTGCTTTCAGAGAAGAAACACTGCCGGTCAGTGGTGCAGCGGACAGGGCAGCTTGGGCCTCCACCCCTGCCCTTCCCCCTGATATCCAGGCCCTCCTGGTGTCCTGCTTGTCCAGAGGGAACTGCCAAACCACACACCTGCCGCCGCCCCTCCTGAGGGCGACGGCGATTTCCGGAGGCCCAGCTCTTCAAACCAGAGGTTCCCCAACTCCGGGATCCCAGGGCCCGGGCGTCTCAGAAACGCCGAGGAGGCCCGTTTATTAAGCAGTTAGGTCCAAACGCTTAACGAGCATGTATACGCTAATAACTCAGGAGCCGTCTGAAAGCATTGCATGTAAATTGAAAGAGAACAGTTTTTATTCTCATTCTCAAATACCTGCCATCAGTTACCACCGGGCTATGCGGGCTCGCGGGCGCCGCCCGGCTTCCCGGACCTCGCCGCCTGCCCGCGCCGGCTCCTCGTGGCACCGAAACCCACCTTAGCGAGGGGACGGGCGTGAGCAGAGCAGCAGTGTCGCCTGGAGCCGCCGCCCCGGCGTCCAGCAGAGGGCTCTGCAACCCTCGGATCTGAGCCCCGCAGCTCCGCGCTTCTGGCCCGGCACCCAAGCCCGGGGCCCGCAAGAATCAGGAAAGGTCTGGAAGCAGGGCCGGCCCCGGCGCCAGGGTCGTCGCCCGCATGGAGCACGGGCGCGGCTCGGTGCTCCCGGGCCCCGCTTGTGCGCGGGGATGTCACCGGGCACTCGCAGGCCACCACCCCGCAGGAGAGTGCGCGGGCCGGGTGGTGCCCGACGGTGGGGCGCGGCTGGCTGTCCTGGGCCTCTTGACACGGAAACCGAGACCGGACTCGGGCCAGCGATGGGCCGTCGTGCGGTCCCCACGAGCCGGGGCTGGACCCCTGGCCTGCGCGGCTTCCGCAGTCCGGGAGCCCTCCAGGGCTGGGGCCCGGGCCGCGAGCCCAGCTACGTGAAGGCGTTTAAAAGAACGGACTACACAGAAAAGGACAAGAAAAAATACACAGTGGTCACAGAATTTATTTTTTAAATGAAAAGATAGGCTATTTTTCTTGTTTTTCTGCACTTTTCAGATTTTCCAAACCATATAGGTATCACCAGAATAAACTTTTTAAAGCAATGATTGACTCACAAAGCCCTGCATTCCTCTCCATCTAATAAGACTAAAGTCTGAAAAAGGAGGGCTCAAACTCAAATGCCTCTGGGTGCCCGGCGAGTTGAGTACAGGAGGGAGCAGAGCTGAGCACGCGGCAATAGGGAGTGGCGGGGACTGCAGAGAAGGCTCTCCGAAGGAAGCAGGCCCCTCCCAACTCCAAGATGATCTCATCATCATGAGAGCCCGAGAGCAGGCCCTTTGGAAGCTAGGAACGGGGGGCGGAGCCCAAGACGACGCAGGAGGAAGCAGCCGCAGGGCGCTCTCGGGCCGCGGCGGGCAGTGCAGGAGCGCGGGCCGCGGGCGCCACCTGCCGGCCGCCGCGGTCCCCTCCCTGCCGGCGCCCGGCCGCCGCGGTTGCGCCTCCGCACGCCCCGCCCTCTCGGCCCCCCGGAGCCTGCGGTCCGAGCTCACCCGGAGTGAGCTTGGGGCGCGAACGCTTGGAGGGTGAGAGCATCTCGGAGCATCCATATAGGAGGCACACCGGGAAACTTGAACGGGCGTACAAAGGGGGATCTTTAGGGCCTTGGGGTAGGGCAAGATCTTTTATTTTTGAAGTACTATTGACGTACAACAGCGTATTAGTTTCAGGTGTACATCGTAGAGATCTGATATTTGTATACATTACAAAACGATCGCCGTGACAAGTGTAGTCACTGTCTGTCACCAGACAAAGTTAGGACAGCATCACTGATGTCCTCCCTGTGCTGTGCGTTACATCCGCGGGCCTCAGCGACTTTATGCTGGACGTTCGTGCCTCCTCGTCCCCATTACCTATTTCTCGCTCCCAACCCCTCCCTTCTCTGGGAACCGCCAGTGCGTTTCCTGCATCTATAAATCTGTTTCTGTTTTCTTTTGTTTGTTCCACTTGATTTCTACATTCCACATAGAAATGAAATCACAACGTATTCTGCTTTCTCTGACCTTTCACTCAGCATCATGCCAAGTCCATCCATGTGGTCACAAGCGGCAAGATTTCATTCTTTCGGGAAAGATTTTTTTCTTCTCCCCCAGTACACAGCTGTGTATTGTAGTCGTAGGTGCTTCCGGCTCTGCCGTGTGGGAGCCGCCTCAGCGCGGCCTGGCCGTGGGGGCTGGGGCCACAGCAGGGTCTGGACTGGAAACCAGGGCAGCATAATGGGAGCCACGGACTTAACCACTCAGCCGCAGGGCTGGCCCTGGGAAAGATTCCTTAAGACAAAAAAAGAGCATAAACCAAAAGGGAAAAGATTGATATTTAAAAATTGTGTACGTTAAAATTAAGAAGTTCTGGTCTTTAAAGGACACCATAAAGAAAATGAAAAGAAAGCAACAAACTCGGGGAGTAAAAAGATGTTTGTATACATATGGTTGAAGAATGATTCATACCCAGAATATATTTTTTAAAAAAACAAGTCTGTGAACCAAGAAGAGAAAGACAACTCAACGGCTTAAAACCTAGACTTCCTGCTTCCTAGGAAAGGACCCAGGAGGGCCAGTGCACGTGTGAGGAATGCCCAACCTCATTTCTTTCCAAGGAAACATAAACTAAAACAATGATATGCAATTCCACACTCACTAGATTAGCAAAAATTAAAATCTCTGTCAATATAGAATGGAAAGATAATATAGTTAGGAAAGACAGGAAGTAAGAGCTCCCATACACAGCTGGTGGGAATACGAAATGGAGTGATCACTTTGGAACACAGCCTGGCATCTTCTAAAGGTGGATATCTGACAAAGGAGCCGGCCTGTGGCCCAGGGTCCTGCTCCTTCGTGTATACTCTCAGAGAATCGTGAGCACCTTGCGCCAGGCCCGTGTACAAGACTGTTTGTAGCAGTGTTGTTTGCAGCGGTGTTGTTTGCAGTAGTCGTGTTGTAACAAAAACCCTGACCACGGTCCGATGGTCGCTGGCAGAGAAGCCAGCAGGTGAGCAGACGGGCATGTTCCCACAGCGGCCAGGAGGCAGCAGGGTGGAGGGATGGGCCGCACGCACATGCATGAACCCAAACCTAGCGTCTACACCCCTGACGTGCACATGGAATCCCATTTATACAGTGTTCAAAGCCAGGGAAACTAGATCCTGTTAGGCTAAACCAGTGTTTCTCAACTTATTTTTCATGATCACCTCCCAAAAGAGCCTTTTTAGATTTTTTTTCCCTAAAATGCCACCCTCCCATGAGATTTTAACTCCACAGTTACCCTGTGTATCTGTTCATAGATTGTGGCTCTTTGGGTCACCACAAACCACAGTAATATCCAAGTTTTTTCCACTTCCCCCCAGACAAGAACTACTTTTCACCTCCTTTGGGACACTATTGTCCCCATTGAAAATGCAAGGGTTAAACCACGTGAAATCACCTGTATTCAGTTTCTCACCGCTCAACCTAGTATGTTGCTTTAAATTACATACCCAGGAGCGAAACCTCTGATGAAAAGTAAGGGAATGATTATTACAAATTTTAGGAACACGATACCCTCTGGCAGGGGGAGGGGGCGGGGGCAGGGGCCTCCACAGCACCTGCCCGGTCCTCCTGCTCGCCCCTGGTGGGCATATTGTTGTATTATGAACCTCTAAACCGAACAGATGCGTTTTACACGCCCTTCTTTGTATAAAACCTATGTAAACCTTAAGAGGAATGTAGTATGGGTACCTTGGGTATGGTATGCACAGTACAGATGGGTGCTATGGCACATTTTCTATGTGTTTGGCCCATGTTTTATTCATATCCAGGTGCAACAAACATGTGTTAAACACCTGCTACCTACTAGTTGTGTAATTGTGAGCCAGCTCCTTAATCTCTGCAGCTCAGATTCTCCATCTGTCAAAGATGGGGATAGAAAAGCATCTACCTCAGAGAGTTGTCACGAAGATTAAATGAGTTAACAGCTGTGAGGTGCCTGGCACAGTCCTCCCACACTGAGCGGGGCTAGCATCTCTAATAATGCAAATAACCCATAACCCAGCTATGAATCAAAATTGGGGTGAGTTTATTATGAGCCATACCTGAGGACCATATAGCCCGGGAGAGTCCTTTCACAGAGGATTGGAGCACTCCAAAGAAGCAGGGTGGACAGAGGGGGCACATGTGTATCAAAGGGCATGTATCACGGACGACTGGAATGTCCCTTTTACAAAAGTCACGAGACTGCTTTGCTGGCACAGCAACTCCGTGAACACAGTGGGTCAGTGGTCTCAAGGTGGGTGGTCACAAGGTAAGCGCAGCAGGTCAGCAATCAATTCTTAGTCTAGGGAGATGCTTATCCTTAAGGAAATGCCGATATGCGGGAAGATACATCCTTGTCTTTAAGGGCGTTGTTTCTGTCTTTGGGACATAGCGAATACTTAAAGAAGATACACAATGCATGCTGAACGGCCGGTCAGGCCCCTTTGGAAAAACAAGTTCAGGCCAAAGTAGTTTTACACCAAATGGCTTCCTCATATACTCCAATATATCCTATTGCTTGTTGTTTATTTGTCACGCCCTAGAAAGGTGACTTCCCCGGGGAGTTCACAGCCCAAGCCTGGGAGTCAGGAAGGAGGATCTCTGTGATCTCACTGAGCTGGAAGCTCCCAGTCACTAACAATCACTATGTAGATGGATTGACCCCCCCGGAGGGCAGCTGGGTATTGTTCTATTAATCCAAACTAAAGGGGTCATCAGACACAGACTTGTGAACCTTGGCCCCAGAAATGCTGTCATCTGTTCATTCTTTCGTTCCTTCAGCCATCCAGCCTTTCCCTCGTGACTGTTGCTGTGCCTGGGCTAGACCAGAGAGGGAAAGAATCTTTACAGCCCAAACCTCCGTCCTCAGTGGCTCTCTGGCCTTGGCTCTTTGGTGTCTCCAGTCCCCACTGACATGACAAAAGATGTGCAAGACCCATACACTATAAACTACAAAACATTGCTGAGATAAATTAAAGACGTAAATAAATAGAGAGAGAAACTGTGTTCGTTGGTTGGAACACTCAATATTGTTAGGATGTCAGTTCTCCCAAGGAGAATCAAAGATTAACGTAATCCCAATGAAAATCCCAGCAAGCTTTTTGTAGACATTGACAAGTTGATTCTAAAATTTATATGGAAGTGTGAATAGCCTAAAATAGCCAAAATAACTCTGAAAAAGGACTCACAGTACTTGATTTCAAGACTTATTAGAAAGCCACAGAAATAAACACAGTGTGATATGGATGTGAATATAGACATGCAGATAAATGGAACAAAATAGAGTGCACAAATAGACACATATATGTATATGGCTGATTAATGATCAACAAAGGTGTGAAGGCAGTTCAATGCAGAAAAGATCATCTTTTCAACAAATAGCCAAATGCAAAAAAAAAAAACAAAACTCCTCAATCCTTACCTCACACCACATACAACAATCAACTTGGAATGGATCATGGTGTTAGTATAAGAGCTAAAAGTATAAAACTTCTAGAAGAAAACATAGGAGGGAAAATTTAGTGACTGTGGTGGTTTTAAGGAGATGGTCACAAATTCTGTGATATTCCTTCTTTCAAGATGTGGGGCTTAATTTCACTCCCCCTGAATGTGGGGCAGACTTAGTGACTCACCTCTAGCAAACAGAATATGGCAGAAGAGATGGGATGAAACTTGCAAGATTAGGCTATTAAAAGACGGCTGCTTCCGTCTTGGGTTCTCTCCCTCTCTCAGTACTCACTCTGAGGGAAGCCGGCTGCTGGGCCCCAAGGCAGCCCTGGTAGAGGGCAGGCTGCTGCCACATGGTGAGGAGAGGCTCATGCGGCAAGGCAGGGAAGGCCTGCCATCAGTTGCGTGAGTGAGCTTACCTCAAGCCTCAGGAGGACCGCAGCCTCAGGGGAAACTGAGCCACAGCAGCCCAGCCAGCTGATTCCAAATTCCTGACGCATGTGAAAATAAGCAAGGTTTGCTGTTTTAAGCTGCTGAGTTTGGGGGTAATTTATTATGCAGCAATAGATAACTAATACAGTAATCTTGGGGTTGGCAAAAAGCCTTAAATATGACACAAAGACCGTGAACTATAACAGGAAAAAAATCTATAAATCAGATTTTGTAAAAATCAAAAGCTTCTGCTTTTTCAAACAAGCTGCAACAGGGTTCCAGACAGGATGATGTAGATGCCATTCCTCCCTGTTCCTTCCACTAAGTACAACCAAAACCCTGGACCTCGTACAACCAACAGTCCTAAGAGGACATGGTGGGCTCGGGCTGCAGTAACAGAATGCCAGAGACAGGGGCTTAAACAGCGGACATTTACTTCTCACAGTTCTGGAGGCTGGAGGTCCAAGATGACGGTGCTGGCAGATTCAGTGTCTGGTGAGAACCTGCTTCCTGATTTGCAGACAGCTGCCTTCTTGATGTGTACTCGCACGGTCTCTCCTTGGCACATGCTCATGGAGAGAGAGTGAGCTCTGGAGTCTCTTCCTGGTCTTCCAAGGGCACTAATCCCATCATGGGGGCTCCACCCTCATGACCTCATCGAAATCTTATCACCTCCCAAAAGCCCCACCTCCAAATACCATCACATTGGGTAGGACACAAACTTTCAGCCCAAAACAAGGACTGTGACAGATGGAAGGCAGACTGGCTACTCAATGGTGGCAGACAGCCTAGGGCAGCGCTTGCCTGCCCTGCCAACATGCAGTCAGTGAAGAATGAATAGAGACACGTCCCCCACCCAGCAGCAGCAAGTAGCCCGGGTGAAGCCTTCCTCCCTACAGGCGTAGGCCCAGCAGAGACCAGTGTGACTCGGGACTGTAGCCTCCCACGCACTGGTAGCAGACAGCCTGTGGCAACACAGCAAAAGCAGATGACCTGGGGGCACTTTCTTCCCCCATGCCAGCCATGTTAGCCAAGAAGGGAGTCTGGACTTCCGCCCACAGCCCAGCAGCTTTCCTCCCTGTGGGTAGCATCCGTTGAGAACAAGTGGGAAGTCTGGACTTCTCCCCACCCAGCAGTGGCAGGCAGTGCCCCTCACCCTCCAAACGACGGAATGGTGGGAGGATTTTGGAGAGAAGAGAGCTGGAGAGAGGAATTCTCTAAGCCTGCATAGGATATTCTGGGCAGACAGCTGATTGACCCACATGAGAAACTGGCCAGAATGAATACACCAAAAGGTTTGAGACCCAGATTTTCAGAGTAGACTTTGAATAGCACACAAACAAAGCAGACCAGAATAGCATTGCAAGGACTCAGAAACGAAATTATCATTAGAACCACAGTCCACAAAAGTAGGCTAGGACCAGCATACTAACTTAAAAGGCATGGCTGTTTGCTAAAATAGACTACTTAAATGGTATCCAGAGTCTCAAACATAATAGCCACAATGTCCCGGATACAATAAAAAATCACTCATCATACCAAGAATCAGGAAAATCACAACTGGAAGGGGAAGAGACTATTGAGAAGTGGCAACACTGGCTTGACTCAGGTGTTGGAATTATCTGACAGGGATTTTGAAGCAGCCATCACAAGAATCCCTCAATGAGCAATTACAAATACTCTTGAAACAGATAAAAGAAGAAAATCTCAGCAAAGAAATAGAAGATATAAAAGGAACTAAATAGAAATTATAGAATTAAAAAATTAGGGGCCGGCCGGTGGCACAGCGGTTAAGTTCACACGTTCAGCTTCGGTGGCCCAGGGTTCACTGGTTCGGATCCCGGGTGCAGACCTACACACTGTGTATCAAGCCATGCTGTGGTAGGCGTCCCATGTATAAAGTAGAGGAAGACGGGCACAGATGCTAGCTCAGGGCCAGTCTTCCTTAGCAAAAAGAGGAGGATTGGTGGCAGATGTTAGCTCAGGGCTAATCTTCCTAAAAATAAAAAAAGAATTAAAAAATTAAATAATCAAAATTAAATTAAAAACTCACTGGATAGGCTCAATAGATTGGAGATGAGACATGAAAGACTAGTGAAGACAAATCAATAAAATTTATCCAATCTGACCAACAAAGAGAAAACAGATGGGGGGGCAAAGTGAACAGAGCCTCAGAGACCTGTGGGACAATAGCAAAAGATCTAAAATTTGTATTATTGAAGTCCCAGAAGGAGAGGAGAAAATATGGAACAGAAAAAATTTTGGAGAAATAATGGCTGAATATTGCCAAAATTTGGTGAAAAGCATAAACCTATTCATTTAAGAAGGTGAGTGAACCACAAACAGGATAAACCTAGAGAAATTCACGCCAAGATATATCAATCAAACTTCGTAAAACTAAAGACAAAAAATCCTGAAAGCAGCTAGAAAGAAATAACACATTACCTGTGGGAAACAACTCAAGTGACAGCAAATTTCTTACCCGAATCCCAAGAGACGAAAGGAAATGGCACAACATTTCTCAAGTGCTGAAGGAAAAGAACTGTCAATGCCAAACTATATTTAGTGAAAGTGTCCTCTAGAAATGAGGAGAAATCAAGTAAGTCTTAGGCAGAGAAACACTAAGAGAATTTGTCATGAGCAGATCTACTCCTGAAAAATGGCTAAAGACAGTCTCCAAACAGAAAGGAAATAACAGAAGGAGTCTTGGGACATAAGAAAAAGAAAGAAAGGGGACCGGCCCTGGGCTGAGTGGTTAAAGTCATGTGCTCTACTTTGGCGGCCCAGGGTTTCACTGGTTCAGATCCTGGGCATGGACATGGCACTGCTCGCCAGGCCACGGTGAGGCAGCGTCCCATGTGCCACAACCAGAAGGACCCACAACCAAAGTATGTACAACTATGTACTGGGGGGATTTGGGGAGGGGAAACAGGGGGAAAAAAGGAAGGAAAGAAAGGAGGAAGGCAGGAAAGGAAGAAAGGAAGGAAGAAAGAAAGAGAAAAGAAAGAAAAGTGAAATGGGTAAAAAAAAATAGGAGTAAATATAATGTTATCCGTCTTCTCATAAGTTTGTAAAATTGGGTTTGATGGTTGAAGTAAAAATTATAATATAGTGCAATGTGATGCTCAAGACGTGTAGAGGAAATACTTAAGACAAGCATATTTTAAAAGTGGGGAAGGTAAACGGACCCAAGTGGAAGTAAGGTTTCTATACTTTTCTTGTAGGAGTGAAATGTCGGTACCAGCTGTCTGTGATAAGTTGTGTATGTATACTGTCACACCTAGAAATGCTACAAAAGCATACATAGGGACATGCTCAAAAAAAGCATAGAGAAATCATAATGTAGGCCCCCCAAAATGTTCTAGTAACCAGAGGAAAGCATGAAAAAAGGAACAGAGGAACAAGAAACATCAGAAAAATATTGGCAATATTGAAATATTGGAAATACTGATGATCACTAAATCTCTTATTTGAATATGTACATAATAATCACCTCCTTTAAGCCAAACCTCTTGACTATAAACTAAGCTTTAAAATCATATGCATGCAAAGAAATCAAGATGGAATCCTAAAAAATGCTCAGATAATCCACAGAAAGTCAAGAAAACAGAAACACAGGAGACAAACACAAAACAAACAACAGCATGGCAGACTTAAGCCCTAATAAATCAATAATTATTTTAAATGTAATTATTATAGTGTAAGTTAAACTACACCAGTTAAAAGACAGAGATTAGCAAAGTGGATTGGCAAACATAACATAGGTAAGTTGAAAGATAAAGGATGGAAAAAGACACAAACATTAATTTTTTAAAAAAGCAAGCATGGCTCTATGTTAATATCACATCAAGTAAACTTCAGAGAAAAAAAATTACCAGAGACAAAGAGGAATCTTTCATATGATGAAAGAATCAATCCACCAGGAAGACATAATGATCCTAAACATGTGTGCACCAAACAACGAAATCAACATCGAAATACATGCAGCAAAAACCGATAGAGCTGAAAGAAGCAGACAAACCCACAAACGCAGTCAAGGACTTCGACAGCCGACTCTCAGAATGGACAGAACAACTAGACAGAAAATCAGTAAAGATATGAAAGAACTAAGCAACACTGTCAAACAAGATTTCATTGACATTTATAGAACATTCCAGCCAAGATAATCCACCAAGATAATCCACATCCTGGGACATAAAGCAAACCTTCACAAATTTAAAAGAATTGAAATCATACAGATATATTCCCTGACCATGATGGAATTAAACTAGCAATCAATAACTAAAGACAACAGGAAAAGTTCCAAACACTTGGGCACTAAACAACACACTTCTAAATAATCCATGAGTCAAAAAAGAAGCCTCAAATAAAACAAAAAACACAGAACTGAATGAAAATGAAAACACAACATATCAAAATTGGTGGGATACAGCTAAAGCAGTGCTGAGAGGAAAATTTATAGTTCTTAACACTTACCTTAGAAAAGAGGAAAGGTTCATATTCATTATGTAAGTTCCCATCTCAAGAAACTAGGAAAAGAAAAGCAAAATACACCAAAGGCAAGAATAAGGAAGGAAATAATAAAAAATAAGAGCAGAAATCAATGAAATTGAAAATAGGGGGAAAAAATAGAGAAAATCAATGAAATAAAAGGCTGGCCTTGAAAAGATCAGTAAAACTCATAAATCTGGAATAAAATAGATAAATAGAAAAAGAAAAAAGATACAAGTTATCAATGTCAGGAATAAAAGAGGGGCTATAAGATGATGCAGCTGTTAGAAGGATGCAAAGGGACTTACAAAAAACTCTACGCACATAAATTCAACAACTTAGATGAAATGTGACAATTCCTAGAAAGTCACAAACTATCAAAACACACCCAAGATGAAATAGATAACCTGAATAAGTCTATATCTATTAAAGAAATTGAATATATAATTTAAAATCTTCCCAGGGCTGGCCCAGTGGCACAGCAGTTAAGTTCACAAGTTCTGCTTCTCAGCAGCCTGGGGTTTGCCAGTTTGGATCCCGGGTGCAGACATGGCACTATTTGACATGCCATGCTCTGGTAGGTGTCCCACATACAAAGTAGAGGAAGATGGGCACGGATGTTAGCTCAGGGCCAGGCTTCCTCAGCAAAAAGAGGAGGATTGGTGGCAGTAGTCAGCTCAGGGCTAATCTTCCTCAAAAAAATAAAATAAAATAAAAGCTTCCCCCAAAATTTCTCTATGCCTTAATAGAGAATTGGAGAAGTTTATCAAATATTTAAAGAATTAACACCAATTCTATACAATCTCTTCCAGATAAAAGAAGAGGAGGGAACACTTCCCAACTCATTTTTTGAGGCCCTGAAACCAAAACCAGACAAAGACTATTAGAAAAACTATAGACTAGTATCTCTCATGAACTTAGATACAAAATTTCTCAGCAAAATATTAGCAAGTTGAATTGAGCAATATTTTTAAATAACTATGCACTGTGATCAAGGGGGATTTATTCCAGGGATGCAAGCCTGGTTCAATATTTGAAAATCAATCGATATAATCCACCAAATCAACAGGCTAAAAAAGAAAACTTACATGATCATATCAATTGATGCAGAAAAAGAATTTTATAAAATTCAACACCGGATCATGATAAAAACTCTCAGAAAACTAGAAACAAAGAGGAACTTCCTCAACTTGATACAAAGCATTTACAAAAAGCTCTATAGCTAACATCATATTTGACAGTAAAAGACTGAGTACTTTCCCCTTAAGATCAGGAACAAGGCGAGGATATCTGCTCTCATAAATCTTATGCAACACAGTGCTGGAAGTCTTAGCCAGAACAATACAGCAAAAAAGGAAATAAAAGACACCATATGAGAAAGGAAGAAGTAAAACTGTCACAATTTGCAGACAGCATGATTGTCTACATAGAAAATCCTAAAGCATCTATTAAAAATATAGTTCCCAGAACTAACATAATAAGTGGGTTTGGCAAGGTTGCAGAAAACAAGCTAAACATACACAAATCAATCATGTGTCTATATACTAGCAGCAAGGTGAAAACAAAGTTAACAACACGAAACTATTTACAATCTCTTCACAAAATTAAATATTTAGCTATAAATGTAGCAAACATATATAGGACTTTTATGCTGAAAATTACAAAACATTGATGACAGAAGTCAAAGAAGCTTTAAATAAAAGGAGAGATTTCCATGTCCGTGGATTAGATGATTCATATAGTAAGAACGTCAGTTCTCCCCAAATTGACATACAGGATTAACTCAATTCTGTCATTTTGCCAGAAAGCATTTTTTTGTAGCTATAGAGAAGATCACCCTAAAATTTATATGGAAAAGTAAAAGAAATGGAATAGCTAAAACCATTTTGAAAAAGAAAAGGGTGGAAGAACCACTCTACTGGATGTTAAAACGAACTGTATGGCTATAGTAATCAAGACTGTGTGGTACTGGCAGAAGTATAGTCTCAAAGAGCAGGAGAACAACATAGACTGTTCCAGAAATATGGAACCCAGAAATAGACTCACACAAATTCTCCCGAGTCATTTCTGACAAAGGTACAAACGCAGTTCAATGGAGGAAGGATAGATGGTGCTAGAACAATTGGACATTCATCAGCAAAAACACAAACCTCGACCTGTCTCACACCTCAGAAAAAGATTAATTCTAAATGGACTATGGGTTTCAACATAAAACGTAAAACTGTAAAAAAGAACTTAGGAAGAAACAGGAGAGAATCTTCAGGACCTAGAGCTAAGCACAGAGTTCTTAGACATGACACTAAAATCACACCAAAAAAACGGGTAAATTGAGCATCAACAAAACGAAAGCTTTTGCTCCATAAAGAAGCTGTTAAGAGGATGAAAAGACAAACTAAAGACTGAGAGAAAACATTTGCAAACCACATATGTTACAAAAGACTTGTATCTAGAATATATAAAGAACTCTCAAAATTCAACAGTAAAAAACAAACAAGGAAATGCACAAATAATCCAATTATAAAATGGACAAACAATATAAATGGCCATTTTACTGAAGGGGGACACAGATGGAAGCTAGTCACATGAAAAGATGTTCAACATGACTAGCCATCAGGGAAATGCAGGTTAAGACCACAGTATCACTACATGTCTATTGGAAAGGCTAAAATAAAAAATAGCGACAATGCCAAATGCTAGTAAACAAGCAAAGAAACTGGATCTCTCGTGCATTTCTGATGGGAATGTAAAATGGTATGGCCAGTCTGGAAAATAGTTTGTTGAGTTTTTAATAAGCCTAAACATGTTCTTACAAACCAGGCTAGCAATTGCACCCTTGGACATTTATCCCAGAGAAATGAAAACTTACGTTCACACAAAACCTATACACAAATGGTCATCCAACTTTCTTCATAATAGCCAAAACCTGAAAACAACCAAAATTTCCCTCAATGGGTGAATGGTTAAAAAAGTCTCTGGTGTAGCCACACAATGGAATACTATACAGCAGTGAAAAGTAACAAACTATTGCTACAACAAGCTAGATGGATCTCAGGGGAATTACGCTTAGTGGAAAAATAATATCAAAAGGTTACATACTATATGATTCCATTTTCCTTATGACACTGTATAACGTTTTGGAAATGACTAAACTATAGAAATGAAGTACAGGTTAATGGTTACTACAGCACAGGGGCGGGGGTGCTGGAGGTGAGAGCAACTCCAAAAGATAGGACAGGGGGATTTGTTTGTGGTGACGGAACAGTTCCGTATCTTAATTGTGTTGGTGGTTATATAAACCCATATATGAGATCAAATTGCATAGAACTACACACACACACACAAGTATGCATAAAAACTGGTGAAAACGGAATTAGGACTGTAGTCTAATTAATAGTATTGTATCATGTCAGTTTTCTGATTTCAGTAGTGTACTGCGGTTAAATAACATGGTACCCTTAGGGGAAGGTGTTAGCGCCATTGAGTGGTTTCCGACTCCTAGTGACCCTGTGTACAGCTGAACGGAACCCTGCTGGGTCTTTTGTGCCATCCTCTCACCTTCCGGCACTGTATCACACAGTCCTCTGCTGCTATTCACAGGGTTTTCAGGGCCAATATTTTTGGAGGTGGGTGGCCAGGTCCTTCTTCCTAGTGTGCCTTAGTCTGGAAGCTCCGCTGAAGCCTGTCCACCCTGGGTGATGGCTGGTATTTGAAATCCCGGCGGCATTGCTTTCAGCGTCACAGCAACAAGCAGCCGCCACAACATGACAAGCAGCAGATGGGTGGTGTGGTTCCCTGACTGGAAAACAAACCCCTGGCGGTCCGACTGCCTAACCTTAACCACACCTCACCAAGGGGGCTGCAGGGCGGGGCGGGGAGAGGCAAAGGGAACTTTCTGTACTATTTTTGCAAATTCCTTTGAGTTTATAGTTATTTTAAAATTAAAAGTCTTTTAAAAGCTAAAAGAAAAGTTATGAAAATGAAAAGGCAAGCCACAAATGAGGACAAAATATTTGCAAAACATATATTTGACAAAGGGCTTGTGTGTAGAATCCATAAACAACTCTTAGAATTTAATAAGAATACGAACAGCCGAATGTTTTAAAAAGGCAAAATATTTGCACAGACACTTCACCAAAGAAGATATACAGATGGCAGACAAGCATTTGAAAAAATACTCCTCATCACTAGTATTAGGGAAATGCAGAGTAAAACCTCAGCGAGCGAGCTCACTACACACTCACTAGAATGGCTAAAAGTTAGAAAGATTGGCCGGACCGCGTGTTGCCAAAGATACAGTGAAACGGGAAGTTTACACCCTGCTGGTGGACTTGAGAAAGGGTAAGATCATTTTGGAATCCAGTTTGGCAGTTTTTTAAAAAGTTAGACACACACCTTCCACCTGATGCAGACTTTCCACTCCCAAGGGTGTGCCCGAGAGGAGTGAAAGCGTCCGTCTACACGAAGGCTGGGACGCGCAGGATCGGAGCCGCTGAGAGCTGGCCCCGCGACGACTCAGCAGCCCGGGCGGGGAGAGGTCAACCTACTACTGGAACGCCTGGGTGTTGAGAGCTCAGTCTTGTTCCCATACTCATAGGGGCGTTAACACTTGCACAGGGGCTTCTGGGCAGGAAGCAGAGCAGGGCTGGGGACGGACCTTGGGGGCGGGGGGAGGGTGCCTCGGGCGCTTACCCTTGCCCAGCCCCAAGAAGCTCTGGGAGCGCGGGAGACAGGTCAGCTCACTGGCCCGCCCCCTCGTCCACGAGAGACTGGCCTCTGCCCCGCCACGCCGGCCTCCCGGCAGCTGGCTGGATGGTTCTCGCTGTTGGCAGGGAGGGTGGAGGAGGACCCGGCCATCTGCCTCCCACAGCCACCAGAGCCCCCTCTCTAAAACCTCATGTCCCTCACCAAAGTAGTAAACAATGTTTTAAAGTACTGATATCCAGGGCCGATGAAGATGAGCAAGAACAGGCACACTCATAGCCTGCTGGTTCCGGAAGGCATTTTGCAACATATATTGATTTTAAATCTTAAAAATGTGTGATCTTTTGACCATTTTAGGAATTTATCCTGGAGACGCTGTTTCACTGTTTAAAAAAATTAGCACTCAGTGAAGCATTTATAATACGAAAAAGTGGAAACAATTAAAAAATGTTCAACAAAATTAGGTAAGTTACGCCCAGCCTCAAACTCCATATTCAGCCAAATGCTATCAAGTGTCAGAGCAGAGTTAAAACATCTTTAGGCATGTAAGGACTCAAAAAACCTCCGTATACTCTTTCTTAGGACCGACGTCCTTTGGCAAAACAAGGTGGGCATCCAAGAGAGGCAGCCCGGGAGTCCAGGATGCAGGCTCCCACAGCAGAGAGGCAAAGGGGAGTCTCAGTGATGGAGACTGGGGATGGCTCTGGGCTTGAGCCCCATCCGCCAGGATGGAGACCAGACTTGAGGATGGAGGGCTGTGGGGCAAACATCACATGTGCAGACGACTTCAGGTAGACGTGTATTCAGGAGGATGATAGAAAGGCATTTGATAGACCTGGTGGACCACTTGGGGAAAAAATAATGCACAGAAAACTAAACAAATGAGAGAGAGAGAATTAACTTCAGTTAAAATAAAGTAAGTTATTTCAGCGTGGAAAAAAATTATCCTACCTAGCTTGTCTCGGTAGTCAACATTTACATGGTCACGATGACTCCTCAGCCAAACAGTGGAAGGACCGCATTCGTCTGCTGGGGCTTCCGTAACAAAACGCCACAGACTGGGGCCTTAAACAATAGCACTTTATATCCTCACAGTTCTGGAGGCTAGAAGTCCAAGATCAAGGTGCTGGCAAGGCTGGATTCTGGTGAGAACCTTCTTCCTGGCTTGCAGACGGCCGCCTTCTCGCTGTGCCCTCACATGGCCTTTTCTGTGTGTGCATATCCCTAGTATCCTTCTAAGGACACCAGTCACCTTGGTTTAGAACCCGCTCTTACGACCTCCTTTAACCTTAATTACCTCCTTAAGTCCCTGTCTCCAAATACAGTCATGTTTCGGGTTAGGGTTTCAACGCATGAATTTTGGGGGACACAATTCAGTCCACAGCACTACTATATTCAGTGATGCAGGAGGGGAAGTGGGCAGGCAGGAGGCGTGGCTGTAGGAGAGTTACGTCCTCAACTACCACGAGGATCAAGAAGTAACAGTATATTCTCCATAAATTTGAAGGAGAATATTGAAAAACATAGCTTGAAGAGTTAAAAAATATTTGCCTCTGGATGGAGCAAAATGGGTCAGCAACCTGCTGATTTTCCATTACATTTTGGGTGGTTTTTTTGCAGGGGAATAGTCACCCTAAGTTAACATCTGTCGCCAATCTTCCTCCTTTTTTCCCTCCCTCCACCCCCCGCCAAAGCCCCAGTACATAGTTGTATAGAATTGTAAGTTCTTCTGGTTCTTCTGTGTGAGCCGCCACCACAGCACAGCTGCTGACAGACAAGTGGTGTAGTTCCAGGCCCAGGGAACCAACCCTGGGCCACCAAAGTGGAGCATGCTGAACTTTAACCACAGGCCATCAGGGCTGGCTCTTCATTACATTTTTAAGCACCATTTGATTTTTTTAAACTTTTGTGGTGGACACTGCGATGGACCTGCCAAAAGCCGCTTCCCACCTAGCCCAGTCCCGCTGGCGCAGCAGCCGGGGAGGCTGGGAGATGGACCTCAGCTCAAGGCGTGGGCCAGACTGACACCCAGTGACTGGCAGTGGGGGAGGAGAAGCTTGCCTAGTCTGCTGGAAAGTTTCGTCCTGATGTGAAAGATAGGGTTGCCACTGTAGGAAGCTAGGGTCTCCCACCACATGAACAAGGAAACAGGCAGCACCAATTGCTATGCGTGGCTGTCTTAGTACAAAGCTGATGCTGTCGCTGGCAAAGGGGAGAGACAGGAAGAAGCTGGGACCTTAATGACGTCTTTGAACACCTGACTCAGTCAGCTGGAATGCTGTGCTCCCTCTGACTTCTGATGTGTGAGCTAATACATTTTCTTATTAGGTGTGCCAGCCTGAGGAGGATCTTTCATGTGCACCTTAAAACATACTAAGAGATACAACTCCTTTCATGTATAAGACTGCTAAAAGTAAAACTATTTTAAAAAGTAGCACATACAGTATAGTCCTACTTTTGATATATATATAAATATATATGCAAATATGTGAAAATGTTATAAGTAATACAATTTTTTCTTCTTTCTTTTCTCTATCCATCAGATTTTATACAATAATAAGTATTACTTGTGTGATTGGAAAATTTTATTACATTCTTCCCTTGTTTTGCTGATTGTCAATGTTCTTTTAAGTTTTATTAGAAATATATTTCATGTTATTTGGTAAGGGCAGTGTAAATGTGGATTTATTTACTCACAATAAATACTGCTAACTCCCATTCAATATGAGGCCACTATCACTCTGATACCAAAAGCAAACAAAGACATTGCAAGAGAAAAAACTACAGACCAATATTAATTATGAATTTTGATGGAAAAATCTTCAACAAAATACTAGCAAACTGAACCCAGCAATGTATAAAATGAATTATACTTCATGGCCAAGTAGGAGTTGTGAAAAACCAACAGCTACCATCATACGTAATGTTGAAAGACAGAATGTTTTCCTCATTAAGATCAGGAACAAGACAAGGATGTCGACTACCATGAATTCTATTCAAAATTGTTCTGGAAGTTCTAGCCAGGGATATTAGGCAAGAAAAATAAATATAGACATCCAGATTGGAAAGGAAGAAGTAAAACTATATCTATTCACAGATGACATGATCTTATATATAGACAGTCCTAAAGAAATCCACTAAAAACTATTATACTACTAAACAAGTTCAGCAAAGTTGCAGGATACAAGCTCAAAATGCAAAATCTATTGTATTTCTAGACATTTGCAATGAACAATTCCAAATTGAAGTTAAGAAAATAATTTCATTTACAATAGCATCCAGAAGAAAAAATACTTAGGAATAAATTTAACAAAAGAAGGGCATAACGCTAAAAACTGCAAAATATTGTTAAAAGAAATTAAAGATCTAGGGGGCCAACCTGGTGGCGCAGTGGTTAAGTTCACATGTTCCACTTCTCAGCGGCCCAGGGTTTGCCAGTTTGGATCCCAGGTGCAGACATGGCACTCCTTGGCAAAAGCCATGCTGTGGTAGGCGCCCCACATATAAAGTAGAGGAAGATGGGCATGGATGTTAGCTCAGGGCCAGTCTTCCTCAGCAAAAAGAGGAGGATTGGTAGTAGTTAGCTCAGGGCTAATCTTCCTCAAAAAAAAGAGACAAATTAAAGTCTAAATAAGTGGAAAGACATCCCGTGTTCGTGGATTTAAAGAACTAATATTGTCAAGATAGCAATATCCCAGAAATTAATCTACAGATTCAACACTATCCCTATCAGAATTCCAGCCCCCTTTTTCCCCCCAGAAACTGACAAGCTAATTCTAAAATTCATATTGCCTTTCATGGGACCCAGAATACCCAAAACAATCTTGAAAAAGGACAAAGTAGGAGGACTCACACTTCTTTTCAGAACTTACTATACAGCTACAGTAATCAAAAGAGTGTGGTACTGCCATAAAGACAGACATATAGATCAATGGAATAGAATAGAGTCCAGATATAAACCTTCACCTATATAGTCAACTGATCTTAAACAAAGGTGTCAAGACTATTCAAAGGGGGAATGAATAGTCTTATCAACAAATGGTGCTGGGACGATTGGAAAGCCACATGCAAAATAATGAAGTTAAACCCTTACCTCACACTATAAATAAAAATTAACTCAAAATGGATAAAAGACCTAAAGGTAAGAAGTACAAACTATAAAACTCCTAGAGGAAAGTATAGAAGTAAATTTCCATGTCCTTAGGTTTGGCAATGGATTCTTAGGTATGACAAAATCTGTGAGCAACAAAAGAAAAAATAGATAAATTTGACATCAAAATTAAAAATTTTTTGCTTCAAAAAACACTGTCAAAAGTGAAGGAACAAGCCACAGAATGGGAGAAAATATTTTCAAATCGTACATCTGATGAGAGCCTTGTATCTAGATTATATAAAGAACACTTTCAATTCAATAATTTAAAAACCACACAATTTAAAAAATAGGCAAGAGTGACATCAGCATCACAGTGGAGTGAACTTACCTGGGACTTTCTCCCCTCCAACATACAATGAAAAGGAGCATCCTTACTCCAACAGAGGACATCCTAACACAACACAAAAATGTCGGAGAGACACGCACAGCCATACAACAGAGCGCGGAGAGGCTGGAGCCTCCCTCAGAGGGGCTGGAATGGGGTAAGAAAGAACTTCGCTCCCTCCCCTAAAGACTGGGATCCACGACCGTGGGAGGCTCTGTGAGGGAAGGAAAAGGGGAGGAGATGTTCATTCATGGGAACATCAAGGACCTCTGAGGGCCCATGAAGCCTAGAGGGAAGATCTCTACCAAGGGGAGAGCTTTCATGGGGGGTGACCTCATCAAGCCAACATCCCAGGAGACCAGATAGCGAGAACAGAGCAAGAAAGCCCAGAGAGCATGAAGGAGAAAGTGCCCTCCTCCAACCTGCCCCGTGCCCACTCCACTGCTTGGGATCTTGGCTGAAGGGTGAGGGCTCAGAATACATGGCTCTCAACCAACATCTAGTGTTGAAAGGCGGTAACTGCAACCAAATAATACCAGAATGCGTAAGAGCTGACACACCTCCTCTAGCAATATCAGACACTACATCAAATCTTCAGACCAGATAGAAAACAACAAGCACCCAGAATTCAGTCCTGAGGACACAGAAGAATGTAATCTAAATGACAATGAATTCAAAATAGCTATCATCAAAACACTCAACGAGGTAAAAGAGAATGCAGAGAAACAATTCAATGAGTTCAGGAGCTACTTCACAGAAGAGATTGAAACTATAAAGAAGAATCAATCAGAAATATTAAAGATGAAAGACACAATGGAAGAGATAAAACAAAATACAGATTCCCTGAATGCTCAAGTGGACATCATAGAGGAGCGTATCAGCATAATCGAAGATAGACATGTTGAAATGCTCCTGATAGAAGAGGAGAGAGAACTGAGACTAAAAAGAAATGAAGAAAGTCTCCGAGAAATATCTGACTCAATTAGGAAATGCAACATAAGAATTATAGGTATTCAAGAAGGAAAAGAGGAGAATGGAGCAGAAAGCATGTTCAAAGAAATAATAGCAGAGAACTTCCCAAACCTAGGGAAAGAGGGAAATCTGTGTGGAAGAAGCTTCCAGATCTCCTAGATAAGTCAATGCAAAAGTAAAACTGGCAAAAACAAATGACAAAGAAAGAATACTCAGGGCAACAAGGCAGAAGAAAATAAGCTACAAAGGAACCCCTATCAGGCTTTCAACAGATTTCTCTTTAAAATACAAAAATCTTCAGCCAAGAATACTCTACCCTGCAAAAATATCCTTCAGATATGAGGGAGAAATAAAATCTTTCCCAGACAAACAGAAGCTAAGGGACTTCGTAGCCAAAAGACCCCTCCCTACAAGAAATCCTCAAGAAGGCCCTCATACCTGAGGGAAAAAACGGGGAGAGAGGAGTCACAAAACACAGAATAAGGAGATAAATAGGTAGACAGACTCAGAATAGGGTAGCAAATATTCAAGTATCGCATTAAGCTAAAGGGAAGGAAAACACCAAAAATAAAAGATAATCCTATCATTTTAACCACAAACTCACAATAAAAGATGGAATAAGATGTGAGAAAAACAACTTAGGGGAGGAAGAGGAAAGGGACTGAATCATTTTAGACTAAGGAAATAGACCATCAGAAAATGGACTATCTTATACACGAGATTCTGAATACAAACCACAGGGTAACCACTAAACAAAAAAGCAGAACAGAGACACAAATAATAAATAAGGAGAAAACAAAGAAACACATCATAAAAAACTACATAAATCAATGGGTAGACCAAAACACACAGGACAAGAAACAAAGGAAATGCAGGAAAACTGGAAAATGAGTGATAAAATGACAGCATTAAGCCCTCATGCATCAATAATCACCCTCAATGTAAATAGACTGAACTCTCCAATAAAAAGAGACAGAGTGGCGAGATGGATTAAAGAACAAGATGCAGCAATATGCTGCCTGCAGGAAACAGATCTCAGCTCCAAGGACGAACACAGACTCAGAGTGAAGGGATGGAAGAGGATACTCCAAGCTAATGGCAAACAAAAGAAAGCAGATGTTGCGATACTTATATCAGACAAAGTAGACTTCAAGACAAGACAGGTAAAGAGAGACAAAGAGGGGCAGTATACAATGATCAAAGGGACACTCCATCAAGAAGAAATAACACTTATAAATATCTATGCACCCAACACAGGAGCATCAAAGTTCATAAAGCAAGTATTAACAAACCTAAAAGAAGATATTAATAATAACACAATAATAGTAGGGGACCTCAACACCTCATTCACATCAATGGACAGATCATCCAGACAGAAAACCAACAAGAAAACAGTGGAATTAAATGAAAAGCTAAACCAGTTGGACTTAATAGACATATATAGAACACTCTATCCAAAAATAGCAGAATATACATTCTTCTCAAGTGTGCATGGAACATTCTCAAGGATAGACCATATGTTGGGAAACAAGGCAAGCCTCAATAAATGTAAGAAAATTGAAATAACAACAAGCATTTCTGATCACAATGATATAAAGCTAGAAATTAATTACAAGAAAAGAGCTGAGAAAGGGACAAAGATGTGGAGACTAAACAACATGCTATTGAACAAGCTATGGATCCTTGAAGAAATTAAATGAGAAATCAAAAAGTATCTGGAGGCAAATGCAAATGATAACATACCATACCAACTCATATGGGATGCAGCAAAAGCCGTATTAAGAGGGAAATTCATCACAATACAAGTGCACCTTAGCAAACAAGAAAAATCCCAAATAAGCAATCTCAAATTACACCTAACTGAATTAGAGAAAGAAGAACAAACAAAGCCAAAAGTCAGTAGAAGGAGAGAAATAATAAAAATCAGAGCAGAAATAAATGCTATTGAAACAAAAAAGGCAGTAGAAAGGATCAATGAAACAAACAGCTGGTTCTTTGAGAAGATAAATAAAATTGACAAACCCCTAGCCTGACTTACAAAGAAAAAAAGAGAGAAAGCTCGGATAAACAAAATTAGAAATGAAAAAGGAGAAATAACAACAGACACCACAGAAATATAGCCTATTATAAGAGAATACTACAAAAAACTATATGCCGACAAAATGGATAATCTAGAGGAAATGGATAAATTCTTAGACTCTTACAACCTCCACAGCTGAATCAAGAAGAAGCAGACAATTTGAACAGACCAATCACAAGGAAAGAGATTGAAAGAACAATCAAAAGCATCCCAAAGAATAAAACCCCAGGACCTGACAGCTTCCCTGGGGAATTCTACCAAACTTTCAGAGAAGATTTAATATCTATCCATCTCAAGCTAGTCCAAAAAATTAAGGAAGATAGAACACTTCCTAATGCATTCTATGAGGCCAACATCACTCTGATACCAAAGCCTGACAAGGACAACACAAAAAAGGAAAACTGCAGGCCAATATCACTGATGAGCATAGATGCAGAAATCCTCAACACAATTTTGGCAACCTGAATTCAGCAATACATCAAAAGGATCATACATCACGATCAAGTGGGATTTATACCAGGGACACAGGGATGGTTCAACGTCTGCAAATCAATCAAAGTGATACATCACATTAACAAAATGAGGAATAAAAACCACATGATCATCTTAATAGATAGAAAGCATTTGATAAGATCCAACAGCCATTTATGATAAAAACTCTTGACGAAATGGGGATAGAAGGAAATTATCTTAATATAATAAAGGCCATATATGACAACCCACAACCAACATCGTACTCAGTGGGCAAAAACTGAACACCATCCCCCTGAGAACAGGAATGAGACAAGGATGCCCTCTATCACCACTCTTACGGGAGGTTTTGCCCAGAGCAATTAGGCAAGAGAAAGGAATGAAAGGAATCCAAATAGGGAGTGAAGAAGTGAAACTCTCACTGTTTGCAGATGACATGATCTTATATATAGAAAATCCCAAAGAATCCATCAGAAAACTAATAAGAAATAATTAACAACCACAGTAAAGTTTCAGGGTACAAAATCAGCTTACAAAAATCAGTTGCTTTTCTGTACTCTGATAATGAACTTACAGAAAGAGAACTCAAGAACACAATCCCATTTACAATCGCAACTAAAAGAATAAAGTACCTAGGAATAAATTTCTTTTAAAAGATTGGCACCTGAGCTAACAACTGCTGCCAATCTTCTTTTTTTTCTTTCTGCTTTTTCTCCCCAAATCCCCCCAGTACATAGTTGTATATTTTAGTTGTGGGTCCTTCTATTTGTGGCATATGGGACGCCACCTCACTGTGGTCTAACAAGTGATGTCATGTCTGTGCCCAGGATCCAAACCAGCAAAACCCTGGGCTGCCACAGTGGAGTGCACCAACCTAACCACTCAGCCACTGGGCCGGCCCCCCTAGGAATAAATTTAACCAAGGAGGTGAAGGACTTATACAATAAAAACTCCAAGACATTACTGAAAGAAATTGATAATGAAATAAAGAGATGGAAACAGATTCCATGCACATGGGTTTGAAGAATAAACATAGTTAAAATGTCCAGACTACCCAAAGCAATCTACAGATTCAATGCAACCCTAATCAGAATCCCAATGACATTCTTCACGGAAATAGAGCAAAGAATCCTAAAATTCATATGGGGCAACCAAAGACCCCAAATTGCTAAAGCAATCCTGAGAAAAAAGAACAAAGCTGGAGGTATCACAATCCCTGACTCCAAAATGTACTACAAAGCCATAGTGACCAAAACGGCATGGTACTGGTACAAAAACAGGTGCACAGATCAATGGAACAGAACTGAAAGACCAGAAATAAAACTTCACGTCTATGGACAGCTGATCTTCGACAAAGGTGCCAAGAACATACAATGGAGAAAAGAAAGTCTCTTCAATAAATGGTGTTGGGAAAACTGGACAGCCACATGCAAAAGAATGAAGGTAGACCATTATCTCATGCCATACACAAAAATAAACTCAAAATGGATCAAAGACTTGAAGATAATTCCTGAAACCATAAAACTCATGGAAGATAATATAGGTAGCACACTTTTTGACATCATTACACATTTTGACACTTTATTTAAAGGATCTTCTCAAATACCTTGTCTTTTCAGACAAGGGAAACAAAAGAAAAAATAAACAAGTGGGAGTTCATCAGACTAAAGAGCTTCTGCAAGGCAAAAGAAACTAGAATCAAAATAGAGATAACCCACAAATTGGGAGAAAATATTTGCAAATCATATATCTGACAAGGGGTTAATCTCCATAATATATAAGAAACTCACACAACTGAACAATAAGTAAACAAACAACCCGATCAAAAAATAGGCAGAGGAGATGAACAGATATTTTTCCAAAGAAGATATAGAGATGGCCAATAAACACATGAAAAGATGTTCAACATCACTAATCATCAGGGAAATGCAAATCAAAACTACAATAAGATACCACCTTACGCTTGTTAAAATGGCTATAATCATTAAGGCTAAAAATAACAAATGTTGGCAAGGGTGTGGAGAGGAGGGAACCCTCATCTACTGCTGGTGGGAATGCAAACTGGTGCAGCTGCTATGGAAAACAGTATGGAGATTCCTCAAAAAACTAAAAGTAGAAATACCATACGATCCAGCCATCCCACTACTGGGTATCTACCCAAACAACTTGAAATCAACAATCCAAAGTAACATATGCACCCCCATGTTCATCACAGCACTAGTCACAATAGCCAAGACATGGAAACTATCCAAGCGCCCAGCAAGTGATGATTGGATAAAGAAGATGTGGTATATACATACAATGGAATACTGCTCAGCAGGAAAAAAAGACAAATTCATCCCATTTGCAACAACATGGAAGGAGCTGGAGGGAATTATGCTAAGCGAAATAAGCCAGACAGAGAAAGATAAACACCATGTGATTTCACTCATATGTGAAATATGAACAAACACATGGACAAAGAAAACAGTTCAATGGTTACCAGGGGAAGGGGGTGGGAAGTGGGCACAGGGGGTGAAGGGGAGCACTTATGTGGTGACAGTCAAGAAATAATGTACAACTGAAATCTCATATTGATGCAAACTAGTATGAACTCAATTTAAAAAAATGAAAAAAATAGGCAAAGGCATTTTTCCAAGGAAGATATTCAAATGGTCAATAAGTACATGAAGAGATACTCAAAATCACTCATCATTAGGGAAATACAAATCAGAACCACAATGAGATACCACTTCACATCCATTAGGATGGTTATTTTTAAAAAAGGAAAATAAGCATTGGTGAAGATGTGGAGAAACTGGAACCCTTGTACATTGCTAGTGGGAATGTAAAATGGTGCATCTCCTGTGGAAAATAGTATGGCAGTTCTTTAAAAAGTTAAACATAGATTGACTATATGATCCAGCAATTCCACTCCTAGATATTTACTCAAAAGAACTGAAAGCAGGCACTCAGCCAGGATGTATTCCAATGTTCCTAGCAGCACAATTCATAACAGCCAAAAGACAGAGACAATCAAAAACTGTATTGGCAGATGAATGGATAAACAAAATGTTGTATATACATAAAATGGAACATTATGCATCTTTCAAAGGAAATTTAATTCAGATCCATGCTATGCTGTGGGCTGAATTGTGTCCCCACCTTCTAAATCCAAATGTTGAAGGCCTACCCACACTGTGGTGGATTTGGAGAAAGGGCCTTTGGGAGATAATTAAGTTTAGATGAGGCCATGAGGGTGGGACCTCATCATGGGATTAGTGCCCTTATAATAGAAAGAGACACCAGAGCTCTCTCTCTGCCATGTGAGGATACAACAAGACGGTGGCCATCTGCAAGCCAGGAAGAGGTCCCTCACCAGACCTTGACCATGCTGGCACTCTGATCTCAAGACTTTTAGCCTCCAGAGCTGTGAGAAATAAATTTCTGTTGTTTAAGACATCCAATCTATGGTATTTAGTTATGGCAGCTTGAGATGACTCAGACATGCTACAACATGGACGAACATTGAGGACATTATGCTAAGTGAAAGAGGTCATACAAAAAAGGATGAATACTGTGTGATTCCACTTGTATGAGATATCTAAAAGAGTCAAAATGGTAGAGACAGAAAGCAGAATGGAGGTTACCAGGATCTGGGGGGAGGGGCAATGGGGAAATGTTTACTGGGGAGCAGAATGGAATGATGAAAAAGTTCTGGAAATGAATAGTGGTGATGGTTGCACAATACTGTGAATGTACTTAATGCTACTGAATTTTACACTTAAAAATGGTTAAAATGGTAAATTTTATGTTATGTCCATCTTACTACAATAAACAATGCAACAAAAATACATGGAGCAATAATTGACAACTCCCAGTAGAAATAGGTTACTATAGAATTATAGTTGGAGATTTTTAAATTGAGGACTTGATTTGCAATTTCCTAATGATTAATTAGGATATTTGAGGATGTTTTCATGTGCTTATTGACCATTTGTATATCTTATTTGGAGAAATGTGTATTCAAGAATTTTGGGGCCAGACCCATGACCGAGTGGTTAAGTCTGTGCACTCCACTTTGGTGGCCCAGGGTTTCGCTGGTTTGGATCCTGGGTGCGGACATGGCACCGCTCATTAGGCCACGTTGAGGTGGCATCCCATGTGCCACAACTAGAAGGACCCACAACTAAAATATACAACTATGTACTGGGGGGTTTTGGGGAGAAAAAGCAGGAAAAAAATGAAGATTGGCAACAGTTGTTAGTTCAGGTGCCAATCTTTAAAAAAAACAACAAAAAAAGAATTTTGTCCATTTTTTAATTGAGTTTTTTTTGTTTGTTTTAAATTTTTAATCATTTGCTTGTTTTTTTCTGTTGAGTTGTAGGAGTCTCTATATATTCTGGATATTAATCCCTTACCAGATGTATGATTTACAAATACTATTCCTGTTCTGTGCCTCGTCTTTTCACTCTCTTGATAGTGTTCTTTGATGCACAAACTTGTAAAATTTTGATGAAGTCCAATTTATTTATTTTTTCTTTTGTTATCTGTGCTTTTGGTGTCATAATTGAGAAGACATTGCTAACTTGGTTGGGCTCAACTTCATTCTTTTGCAAGGCTACAGAGTTGTCTCAGCACCATTTTTTGGAAACAATGCCTTTACCCCATTGAATTGTTTTGGCACTCTTGTCAAAAATCAACTAACTTGGGGGGGCTGGCCCTGTGGCTTAGTGGTTAAGTTCGCACACTCTGCTGCAGGCAGCCCAGTGTTTTGTTGGTTCGAATCCTGGGCATGGACATGGCACTGCTTATCAAACCACGTTGAGGCAGCATCCCACATGCCACAACTAGAAGGGCCCACAATGAAGAATATACAACTATGTACTGGGGGGGCTTTGGGGAGAAAAAGGAAAAAAATAAAATCTTAAAAAAAAAAATCAAGAGGGGGCGGAGCAAAATGGCGGGGTGAGCTGACCCGGGATTCCCTCCCCTCCAAAATACAACAAAAGATTGGCAGAACTGAATTTCAGAGAATAAACATAATGCCAGCTCGTTAGAGACCTACAATACCAAGAAGGCGGAGATCATAAACCTAGCTTTACCCCTTCGGAGGCGCTGGAACGGTAGGAGAGAACATCGCTCCCTCCCCTAGAGTCTGCGATCGCTGTGGCGCGGGTTGGGAAGGAGCGGGGGAGGGGCCGCGCGACCAGGGGATCATCCAGGACTCCTGCCGCTGATTCAGTGGAGACCCGCTGATGGGGGGAAAGCTTCCGTCCGCGGGGACCCTATAAATCAAGGGCCTTGGGAGACCAGAGAACAGAACTGATCTGAACCCAGACTGGTGCGTGTGAGTAACAGCCCCTGCCCCCCCTAACAAAGCCAGTGGGGGCAGCCATCTTGCCCCAAGGCGGAGAGCTCATAGCACGTGGCGCTCGACCCCCATCTAGTGGCGACAGGCTGTAACTGCAACTGAATTCTACCACCATGAGAAAAAACCGCTCCTCTACCATCCAGCAATTTATAAAAGCCCCAGACCAGAAGGAAAACAATAAAAATACAGAATTAAGTCCTAAGGACTTGGAATTAGGTAAACTAAGTGATAATGAATTCAGAGCAGCTATAATCAAAAAACTCAATGAGGTAGAGAGAAAGATAGAGAAACGAGCCGAGTTCTGGAGTTACTTCACAAAAGAGATTGAAATCATAAAGAAGAATCAAACAGAATTACTTGAGATGAAAAACACAATGGACCAGATAAAACAGAATACAGATTCCCTGAATGCCCGTGTAGACAACATAGAGGAGAAAATTAGCAGAATCGAAGATAGACAGGCTGAATGGCGCCCGACAGAGGAAGAAAGAGAACTAAGAATTAAAAAAAATGAGGAAAATCTCCGAGAGATAATGGATTCAATGAGGAGTAAGAACATAAGGATCATAGGAATTCCCGAGAATATGGAAAAGGAAAATGAAGCAGAAAGTGTGCTTAACGAAATTATTGAAGAGAACTTCCCAAATCTAAGGATCAACGGAGAAATCTGTGTAGAGGAGGGTTTTAGATCTCCTAGATTTGTCAATGTAAAAAGACCTACTGCAAGGCACATAGTAGTAAAGTTGGCAAAAAGGAAAGATAAGGAAAGAATACTCAGGGAAGTAAGGAAAAAAAAGAGAATAACCTATAAAGGATCCCCTATCAGACTTTCAGCAGATTTCTCTACAGAAACCCTACAAGCTAGGAGAGAATGGAATGACATATTCAAAGCTTTAAAGGATAAAAATCTTCAGCCAAGAATACTCTATCCAGTAAGAATTTCCTTCAGATATGAGGGAGAAATTAAATCTTTTCCAGACAAACAAAAGTTAAGGGAATTTGTAACCAAAAGCCCTCCATTACAAGAAATCCTCAAGAAGGCTCTCATACCTGAAAAAAGAAAAAAGGGAGAAAGGGGACACAATCCACAGACTAGGGAGACCAATGGATAGAACCAGAACAGGATAGCAAATATTCAACTAGAGCATTAGGGTAAAGGTAAGGAAACTACCAAAACAAGGACGATCTTAGCACTCTAACTACAAATTAATAAGACGAGTTGGAATAAAAAAAATGAAAATAATTATTTAGGAGGGGAAGAGCAAAGGGTCTAAATCAGTATTGGTCAAGTAAGTAAGAGACCACCAGAGAATAGACTATATTATACACGAGATTCTAAATACAAACTTCAAGGTAGACACTAAAATAAAGTACAGAACAGAGTCACAAATCATAAATAAGGAAAAATCTAAGAAACCCAGCATAAGAAATTGCAGTATTAAATGGGTAGTCTAAAGCAAACAGGAAAAGAAACACAGGAAAACAAGATAATGAGCGACAGATTAACAGCACTAAGTCCACATGCATCAATAATCACTCTCAATGTGAACGGATTGAACTCTCCAATAAAAAGACACAGAGTGGCAAAATGGATTGAAGAACACGATCCAACAATTTGTTGCCTCCAGGAAACACACCTCAGCCCCAAGGACAAACACAGACTCAGGGTGAAGGGGTGGAGGACAATACTTCAAGCAAATAGCAAGGGAAACAAGGCAGGTGTTGCAATTCTCATATCAGACCAAGTGGATTTCAAAATAAGACAGGTAAAGAGAGACACAGAGGGACAATATATAATGATCAAAGGGACACTTTATCAAGAAGAAATAATGCTTATAAATATCTATGCACCCAACACAAGAGCACCAAGATTCATAAAGCAACTATTAACAGACCTAAAGGAAGATGTTAAAAACAACACAATAATAGTAGGGGACCTCAACACCCCACTCACATCAATGGACAGATCATCCAGACAGAAAATCAACAAGGAAATAGTGGAGCTAAATGAAAAACTAAAACAATTGGACTTAATAGACATATATAGATCACTTCACCATGAAAGAGCTGAATACACATTCTTCTCAAGTGCACATGGAACATTCTCTAGGATAGACCATATGTTGGGAAACAAGGCAAGCCTCTACAAATTTAAAAAAATTGAAATAATAACAAGCATCTTCTCAGATCATAGTGCTATAAGGCTAGAAATTAATTACAAGAAAAAAGCTGAGAAAGGCACAAAGATGTGGAGACTAAACAACACACTACTGAACAAGCAATGGATCATTGAAGAAATTAAAGAAGAAATAAAAAACTACCTGGAAACAAATGAAAATGATAGCATGCCATACCAACTCATATGGGATACAGCAAAAGCTGTATTAAGAGGAAAATTCATCGCAATACAGGCACATCTTAACAAACAAGAAAAATCCCAAATAAGCAACCTTAAAGCACACCTAACTGAACTAGAGAAAAAAGAACAAATGAAGCCCAAATTCAGCAGAAGGAGAGAAATAATAAAAATCAGAGCAGAAATAAATGCTATTGAAACGAAAAAGGCAGTAGAAAGGATCAATGAGACAAAGAGCTGTTTTTTTGAGAAGATAAATAAAATTGACAAACCACTAGCCGCACTTACAAAGAAAAAAAGGGAGAAAGCTCAAATAAACAAAAATCAGAAATGAGTGAGGAGAAATAGCAACAGACTCTGCAGAAATACAACAGATTATAAGAGAATACTATGAAAAACTACATGCCAACAGAATGGATAACCTAGAGGAAACAGATAAATTCTTGGACTCCTACAATCTCCCAAAGCTCACTCAAGAAGAGGCAGACAATTTGAACAGACCAATCACAAGGAAAGAGATTGAAAGAGCAATCAAAACATCCCAAAGAATAAAACCCCAGGACCAGATGGCTTTCCTGGGGAATTCTACCAAACTTTCAGAGAGGATTTAATACCTATCCTTTTCAAGCTATTCCAAAAAATTAGGGAAGATGGAACACTTCCTAACACATTCTATGAGGCCAACATCACGCTGATACAAAAACCTGACAAGTACACCACGAAGAAAGAGAACTACAGGCCAATATCACTGATGAACACAGATGCAAAAATTCTAAACAAAATTTTGGCAACCAGAATTCAGCAATTCATCAAAAGAATCATACATCAGGATCAGGTGGGATTCATACCAGGGACACAGGGATGGTTCAACATGCGCAAATCAATCAACGTGATACACCACATCAACAAACTGAGGAATAAAAACCACCTGATCATCTCAATAGATGCAGAGAAGGCATTTGACAAGATCCAACAGCCATTTATGATAAAAACTCTGAACAAAATAGGCATAGAAGGAAACTACCTCAACATAATAAAGGCCATATACGACAAACCATAGCCAACATCATACTCAATGGGCAAAAACTGAACACCATCCCCCTGAAAACAGGAACGAGACAAGGATGCCCTCTATCACCACTCTTATTTAACATAGTACTGGAGGTCCTGGCCAGAGCAATCAGGCAAGAAAAAGGAATAAAAGGAATCCAAATAGGGAGGGAAGAAGTGAAACTCTCGCTGTTTGCAGACAACATGATCTTATATATAGAAAACCCCAAAGAATCCATTAGAAAACTGTTAGAAGTAATCGACAACTACAGCAAAGTTGCAGGGTATAAAATCAATTTGCATAAATCAGTAGCATTTCTATACTCCAGTAATGAACCAACAGAAAAAGAACTCAAGAACACAATACCATTCACAATCGCAACAAAAAGAATAAAATACCTCGGGGTAAATTTAACTAAGGAAGTGAAGGACCTATATAATGAAAATTACAAGGCCTTTCTGAGAGAATTGGATGACGACATAAGGAGATGGAAAGACATTCCATGTACATGGATTGGAAGAATAAACATAGTTAAAATGTCCGTTCTACCTAAAGCAATCTACAGATTCAACGCCATCCCAATCAGAATCCCAATGACATTCTTTACAGAATTAGAACAAAGAATCCTAAAATTCATATGGGGCAACAAAAGACCCCGAATTGCTAAAGCAATCCTGAGAAAAAAGAACAAAAAGGGAGGCATCACAATCCCTGACTTCAAAACATACTACAAAGCTACAGTAATCAAAACAGCATGGTACTGGTACAAAAACAGGTGCACAGATCAATGGAACAGAATTGAAAGCCCAGAAATAAAACCACACATCTATGGACAGCTTATCCTTGACAAAGGAGCTGAGGGCATACAATGGAGAAAAGAAAGTCTTTTCAACAAATGGTGCTGGGAAAACTGGAAAGCCACATGTAAAAGAATGAAAATTGACCATTCTTTTTCACCATTCACCAAAATAAACTCAAAATGGATCAAAGACCTAAAGGTGAGACCTGAAACCATAAGGCTTCTGGAAGAAAACGTAGGCAGTACACTCTTTGACATCAGTATTAAAAGGATCTTTTCGGACACCATGCCTTCTCAGAGAAGGGAAACAATAGAAAGAATAAACAAATGGGACTTCATCAGACTAAAGAGCTTCTTCAAGGCAAGGGAAAACAGGATTGAAACAAAAAAACAGCTCACTAATTGGGAAAAAATATTTACAAGCCACTTATCCGACAAAGGGTTAATCTCCATAATATACAAAGAACTCACACTGCTTAACAACAAAAAAACAAACAACCCGATCAAAAAATGGGCAGAGGACATGAACAGACATTTCTCAAAAGAAGAAATGAATATGGCCAATAGACACATGAAAAGATGTTCATCATCGCTAATCATCAGGGAAATGCAAATCAAAACTACACTAAGATATCACCTTACCCCCGTTAGATTGGCAAAAACATCCAAAACCAAGAACGACAAATGTTGGAGAGGTTGTGGAGAAAGAGGAACCCTCATACACTGTTGGTGGGAATGCAAACTGGTACAGCCACTATGGAAAACAGTATGGAGATTTCTCAAAAAGTTAAAAATAGAAATACCCTATGACCCAGCCATCCCATTACTGGGTATCTATCCTAAGAACCTGATATCAGATATCTCAAGAGTCCGTTGCACCCCTATGTTCATCGCAGCATTATTTACAATAGCCAAGACGTGGAACCAGCCTACATGCCCAGAAACTGATGATTGGATAAAGAAGATGTGGTATATATACACAATGGAATACTACTCAGCCATAAAAAAAGAC
>NC_060270.1:64017849-64018504 GCF_021613505.1 Equus quagga
AAATGGGACTTCATCAGACTAAAGAGCTTCTTCAAGGCAAATGAAAACAGGATTGAAACAAAAAAACAACCCACTAACTGGGAAAAAATATTTGCAAGTCATATATCTGACAAGGGCTTAATATCCATAATATATAAAGAACTCTCGCAACTCAACCACAAAACATCAAACAACCCAATCAAAAAATGGGCTGGAGACATGAACAGACACTTCTCCAAAGAAGATATACTGATGGCCAATAGGCACATGAAAAGATGCTCATCATCACTGATCATCAGGGAAATGCAAATCAAAACTACACTAAGATATCACCTTACACCCGTTAGAATGACAAAAATATCTAAAACTAATAGCAACAAATGTTGGAGAGGTTGCGGAGAAAAAGGAACCCTCATACACTGCTGGTGGGAATGCAAACTGGTGCAGCCACTATGGAAAACAGTATGGAGAGTCCTCAAAAAATTAAAAATAGAGGGGCTGGCCCCGTGGCCGAGTGGTTAAGTTCGCATGCTCCGCAGCAGGAGGCCCAGTGTTTCGTTGGTTCGAATCCTGGGCGCGGACATGGCGCTGCTCATCGGACCACGCTGGGGCGGCATCCCACATGCCACAACTAGAAGAACCCACAACGAAGAATACACAACTATGTACCGGGGGG